>NC_089502.1:27087987-27205848 GCF_036850765.1 Saccopteryx bilineata
AGAGGAATAAAATGTAACAGTTATGGGTAGTGTAGTTCAAGAAAAGGGAAGCATAAGATGGGCAGAGAATAGAAGGACCGAGCTGGAGGAAATAAAGGCAATAAGATAGAAGAAACAAACAACAACAAAAAAAATTAGTGGAACAAGTTGTAAAGTCTGTGGATTTTTCTTGATTTTGAGAGGTTAACTTCTTCCTTTTTCTTTTCTCTCCCTCTTCCTGGTCGGTGACTCTGTACCCCAGGCTCTGCCCCTGTGTCACACTTAGGTAGGGATTTGCAGTTGATGGGATTCTATGGCAATGTCATATAATTGGCTTTAGTCTTGCTGGTAGTCAAGGCTTGTTGGCGTTTGCAGGGTCCAACGATGAGAGAGTTTGCTTTCCTGGAATCTCTCTCCTAGTCCCCCCTTCCTGAATTAGCAGCCTGGTGATCCAGCTATAAGGCTGCAACTGCTTCTGCCTGGGGAGTAAGAGGCTCAAAGAGCTGGGAAATCCCCACTCTATCCCCACTCAGTGCAAGGCTTTGGGAAAGGCTCTGGCAGTCAGGGCCTCCAGTGTAATCAGGCGGAGGTGGGTGTCAATTGTTGTCAAGGTGACTGTTCAGCGCCTAGCATTCAGTTGGACCTCTCAACCCAGTCTTTCCACACTTTGTAGCCTGTTTTGGCTGGGAAGAAGAGGCACTAGTCTCTGCTTGCGACTAGTGTAGTATAGATCTTATTATCTGCCAAGTCCCTCTTGTTAGTGTTTATCCCTGAATATGGAGGCTCTATCAATCAGAAGTTGCCCCCGCCCCTTTAGCGAGAGGCACTAAAAAATATCACGCCTCTTGTCTTGGGTCGCTGAACTGAGAGAGATCTTATCAATTAGAACCGAGGGTGCGCAGATTTCATGGGTTAAGCTAATTTCAGTGATTGGGTTGCAGCTGTGCTCCCAAAGGTATTTTAGGCTGCCTGCACGCGCCCCTCCCCCAACGCTTGATTGTTAGCTTGAATGGCTGGGTGAGGTGCCCCGCCCACGGAGAGAATCTCCCAAGTAGAAGACCACCCTTGTGCCTCTCCCACTCGCCCTGCCGCTGGTGGCTGGATCGCACCAGGCACAGGATAATGGGGCACCCTGGGTGTGTGGGCCAGTAGGGCGCTCTGGGCGTGTGGAATGCCCAGGGCACGCGTGCAAATGGGGTGCTCCGGGCACCAGTGGTTGGCGACTCTCACTCGCAGTGCGCGGGTCGCTGGGAACGTTAGCGGTGCTCGCTCTGCAACCAGACCGGGCGCGCGCCAGCGGCTGCTCGCGGCTCCCGAGTGTGGGCGGTGCTCGCTCTGCAACCCGACCAGGCGCGCGCCCGCGGCTGCTCGCGGCTCCCGAGTGTGGGCGGTGCTCACTCTGCAACCGGACCGGGCACGCCGGTGGCTGCTCGCGCTCCGGAGTGTGGGCGGTGCTAGCTCTGCAACCGTACCGGGCACGCGCCCGCGGCTGCTCGCGGCTCCCAAGTGTGGGCTGACTCACCACAGGTGCACTCCCTCGCGGCTTGAATGAGCGTCGCTGCGGTAGCTTCCTCCACACCCTCGTCTCTCAGATTCAAGTGATAACAGTCCTTTCGCTTTCAGTTTGTGTGGAACTCCGGAATGCTCCGAGGATAAATTTTTCTGTTTCTAGTTGATAAATTTGTTGTGATTTAGGAGAGATCTGTCGGACGCGCTGCTCACGGCGCCATTTCCATGACGTCACTCCCCATGTTAACATTCTAACCTAGGAGTTTCAGCCTCTAGAATTTTGAGAAAATAAACTTTTGTTATTTAATGTACTCAGTCTATTGCATTTTGTTATGGCAGGCCAAGCTGACTAATACAGATATAGAATGCAAAGGTGAGAAATATAATTAGCCTACATGATGTAATAGAACCAGGAACTAGAAGGCTGACAGAAGCTCTCATCATACTCTTTCTACCTCTAGATCTACATGAATTCTTTCTCTCATTCTATGGTTTAGCTTCAGTTTTCACTTTTTCTTTAAAGACTGATTTTTCTCATTTTATATAAACATGGTGCAAACATGATTGATCTAGACTGGCAACCACAGTTACTGAGTCCAGTCCTACTCAACTCAAGGAACCAACTACAAATAAAAAGAGTCATTGTGTTATTCCTGACCAGGCAGTGGTGCAGTGAAAAAAAGCATTGGTTTGGGATGCTGAAGTCCCAGGTTCAAAACCCCAAGGTCACTGGCTAAAGTGTGGGCTCATTTGGCTTGACCATGGGCTCAACATCTTGAGCGTGAGGTCACTGGCTTGAGCATGAAATTATAGATATGACGCCATAGTCAATGGCTTGAGGACAAAGGTCCCTGGCTTGAAGCCCAAAGTCGCTGGCTTGAGCAAGGGGTCACTTGCTCTGGTGGAGCCCCTTGGTCAAGGCACAAATGAGAAAGCAATCAATGAACAACTTAGGTGCCGCAACAAAAATTGAGGCTTCTCATATCTCTCCCTTCCTATTCGTCTGTCCCTGTTTATCTGTCTGTCTCTCTTGTTTAAAAAATAAATATAGGCCCTGGCTGGTTAGCTCGGTGGTAGAGCATCGGCCTGGCATGCAGAAGTCCCGAGTTCGATTCCCAAACAGGGCACACAGGAGAGGCGCCCATCTGCTTCTCCACCCCTCCCCCTCTCCTTCCTCTCTGTCTCTCTCTTCCCTTCCCACAGCCGAGGCTCCATTGGAGCAAAAGATGGCCCGGGTGCTGGGGATGGCTCCTTGGCCTCTGCCCCAGGTGCTAGAGTGGCTCTGGTCACGACAGAGTGACACCCCAGATGGGCAGAGCATCGCCCCCTGGTGAGCGTGCCAGGTGGATCCCGGTCGGGCGCATGCGGGAGTCTGTCTGACTGTCTCCCCGTTTCCTGCTTCAGAGGAATGCAAAAATATATATATATATATTATATATATATATATTATATATATATATTATATATATATAATATATATATATTTATATATATTATATGTATATAATATATATATATATATATATATATATATATATATATATATAAAACATTGTGTTACAATTCCACATTCTTAGCATGGAGAATATGACTTGTTCTCCCTGGATCAGATATCTTCCCCTGGTTTAATTAACTGTGGACAAAGGAGAAAACTATATAACCAACTGTTTACCCAGTAGACTGAGAAAGGCCTCTAAGATATATGTGTAGGTACTGAATTATATATCACAGCTGTTCAAAGATATGTGAGACCTCTGAAGTACTATAAATTTACTACTCCAGTCACCGATTTATGCCTTTTAAGAATTTAATTAATTTTTATCAACACATAGCTATGTGTTTGCTATTTTTTGCTATTTTTTATATTCTTATCAGCATAGGCCTAATAGTTTTTCATTTATTCCTCTCACCCTCCTCTTCTTTTCCTTTTTTGCTCCACTTTTCTTACCCCTCCATCTCTTCCTCGTTCTATCCTATTGTTTTTTAGAAGCCAATAGTGAATTAATCCTTATAAAGTATACTTTTAAATATTATCAGGATCACTAATTTAATGGAATATGAAATCAAGAACATTAGACAGTATGAGATTGACATTGCCAAAGTTAATGATCAAATCATCTATAACAACATGCATTTAAAGTCAAAGTGTCTATGTTATTCATGCTCCCTGATACTGTGAATAGCATTAAGTACATTTTCCTGAAGTGTTCCACTGTTTCATCTTAGATAGATAATTGTCAGAGTACCAAGTTGGAACTCTGGGTTCTTGGAGATCTCAGTCTTCAAATTCATTTCAGGATTTCTTTCCCTTTGAAGAGAGAATGCTAGGGAAAATCGTAATACAGAGGAAGAACGGGAATGAACAATAGTAGTACATAAATATTGATGAGTCTCCTGAGATTTTCAGGTTATAAAAACTGAGAAAGGTTATACAAAGGTAAACCTATCAGCAGCCCACTCACACATTATCCCACTCATTGTAAATGTAATCAAAGGTCAGTATATTTCTTTTATAATATTAACTACAGTGATGTCTTTTGAAAGAGTGCTGTCCAAGTGATGTCTTCTGTTAATAGAAATTTACAAAAGGCTACACTTTAGAAATATCAGAACAAGGTTCTAACCCCAATATGTCAATATTTTGGTGAGAGTTTAGTTATTTGAGGATTGCCAAGTAAGTAAGATATAAAGCAATAATCACCTGTAATGAGCTGTTGTTTTATTCTGTTTGATAAGAGTTAATTCAAATAAAACAAAATAAAAAAGAAAAATAAAATCTGAATAAACTTTTAAAGAAACAAGATATAAAACTATTCAATTTCATTTTATCAAAAATATATATATTCTCCAATGTAACAACTCTTGATGTATTTTTCTCCACAGAAAACAAAGGCCAATTTTTCAAAGCAATAATCAATTATTATTAAAATTTTCCGAGTTCAATTCATTTAAGCAAATATTTATATATTACCCATTTCACATAAGAACTGTGTTAGGTCTAATGTGAAATAAATATGTATGAAATACCTTCTATATCTCAATACTTAAGATATAGCAGGAAATCACAAAGATGTAGATGAGTTCATATTGGGGTTACTTAGCATAACCAAGTAAAAGAAGAACACAGAGAAAACAGTCTTCTACCAGGGAGATAATTTGGTGTAGGTACTTATGCGGTTTTATGACATGAATTTTTTTTTAAAAAAATTAAGCATAGGTGGAAAATGAAGATATGAGAAAAAATTAAAATACTATAATTAGAATAGAAAAATATTACAAAGAAAAATAGCTTAGAGTTTGTGAAACAGAAAAGATGAAAAGTAGAATTTAAAAAATGACTACATTTTTAATCTGTGTAACTGGACAAATAGTAAAATCACAGACCCAATGTATGAGATTATGAACACAGATTTGGAGAAGAAGTAATGATATATTTAACTTTAAACATAATGAATTTTTTCTCCATGAATTTATCCATAAAAGGAAGTAAATAAAAAATCATTTTGAAATGTATGTCCAAAATTAAATATAGGTGTCATATTTAGACATATAAAATATTAAATAAGGAAAAGAGTTGAAATCACTAAAATTGATAGATGAATGGATAAAAGAAATAGTTCATGAGAGTTATGGATAGAGGCCAGGGAACAAAAACCCTATGAAATATATAAACACAAAGTTATTTATATAAAAAAAAAACATTAAAAGAAAAACAGATAGGGAGGGCCTGGGAGGGTGTAAAGAAGGATAAATATAAGGTAATAGAAAATTATTTGACTTTGAGTGATGGGTATACAACATAATGACCAGTTCAAATACTTTAGAAAGGTTTACCTGAAACCTATGTACTCTTATTAATCAATGTTACCCTATTAAGTTTAATTTTCTAAATAGAATTTTAAAAAGAAAATAAAAAAAAGAATTAAGAGAAGAACCCAGAGAGGACTACACCAAATCAAATTAGATGAATGCTTAAAAGAAGTGTTGTCCCTGTTCTCATAGACTAAGAGAACACTTATAAAATCATACAATATGGTATAAAGAAATGTATTGTAGAATAAAACAACTGAAATCTGTATAATCATGTTAACCAGTGTCACCCCAATAAATTCAATAAAAAATAAAAATAATAAAATATTAAATAAGCAACACCCTGAACTTATATCTCATAAGAAGTTTATCAAGATGAAGAAACATCAATTAAGGAAAGTGATTATTTCAAATCAGAAAACAACACAAATAAATTTTACCTTTTAAATGATTGTTACAATCTTATAATGTTGTTATATAAAAAATACTGCATTTTACTCCAAAAATATTTTTATATAAAGACTATATAAAATATTTTCTATTATATATACACATATACATATATATGAACATATTTGAACATAGATGCTAAGTGAATAGATGAAAAAAATATCTAATTATACATATAAATATATATTTAAAATAGATATATAGACTAGACTCTAGTTATGTCTATATTAATCTAAGCATAAACTAAGAGGGAAGGTTATTAGTTTGTACCCAACTCAACCTCATTGAATCTTTCTTCCAAATTAGCATTGACTATACTTAACACCTGGACATAAACAACCTTCAGTTAAGACCCAATATTTTCTCACTGTTTTTCTGCAAAATCCAATGGTTAACACCTTCATGCAAAGTCAAAGAGAAACCTCCATAAATTATTCTTACATCTAGATTTTATCACAGTGCCTACTATAGCTTAAAAAAAACCCAAATAATACTATGACACTTTTTAAAGCTCATATTAGAGAGTCATTGAACAATCATTTAAACCAGTTTAAATAGATTATTGTGGAAGTACACGTTATGAATGGATTATTCATTAAAGCACCTGGCTAATGACTTCATAAGAAATTCTATAACAGTTTCTTGCTTTTAAAGGATTTCTGTTCAAAACATTGTTTGAAAAGTAGTCCCAACCCAGCTATATTCCAGGATGCCATCCTGATTTATTTAAAGTCATGAAAAACTAGAACTCTTTGAAAGGCATAACAATTGATTACTATTTCTTACAAAATTTTGCCTGGCATATGGTTCACAAGAGGGAAGAAAAATTATAAGATATATTAAGGTCTTACTTCCTCTTGAATTTATTGGAATAGTTTGTGAAGGATAAGTGTTGAGTGTTTGGTAAAATTAACCTGTGAAGCCATCTGGTCCAGGATTGTGTTTGTTGGGAATATTTGATTACTGTTTTAATTTTATTAGCTGTAATTTATCTGTCCAGATTCTCTGATTCTTCCTAACTCAGTTTTGGAAGATTGTACATTTCTAGGAATTGATCCATTTTGTCCATATTTTCCAGTTTGTTGGCATATAGTTATTTATAATATTTTCTTACAATCCTCTGTATTGCTTTGGTGTCAGCTTTTACTTCTCTTTCATTTCTGATTTTATTTATTTGGGTCCTCCCTCTTACTTTTATTAACCAATGTCATCCTAATAATTTCAATAAAAAAGTTGAAAAAAAAGTTCAATAAAAAAGTTTATGGGTTTTAAAAACCCATAAAAGCAAAAACAAAAAAATTGCATAAGCATAATTAAATAAATTATAAGATAAAGATAATATCTTCAAAAAAAAGAAAATATGTTATATATCTTCTGTATACTTCTCAAATATATATGTTTATCATCTACTCACTTAGCTTGAAGGTTGTACTTTGTTTAAAAAATATCAAAGGTTTTAAAATAATAAGAATATATGTAAAACACTTAAGCAGGTATAAATTTTTTTAATGCCTTCAGAGTTAATCCCCAGAAGCAAAGGAAAATCAACTCCTTTTATAATAAACGACTTCTGATTGGCTCAAAGGTGATTTAAAATAACATATTGTTGTTGCTGTTGTTTTTTTAACAGAGACAGAGAGAGTCAGAGAGAGGGACAGATAGGGACAGACAGACAAGAAGATAGAGAGACGAGAAGCGTTAATTCTTTGTTCTGGCACCTTAGTTGTTCATTGATTGCTTTCTCATATGTGGCTTGACCAGGGGCTACAGCAGATCAAGTGACTTCTTACTGAAGTCAGTGACCTTGGGCTCAAGCCAGCAACCTTGTGGTAATATCTATGATCCCACCCTCAAGCCAGTGACCTGGTACTCAAGCCAGATGAGCCCACCCTCAAGTCGGCAACCTCTGGGTTTTGAACCTGTTTTTTTTTTTAATTTTTATTTATTCATTTTAGAGAGGAGAGAGAGATAGAGAGAGAAGGAAGGGAGCAAGAAGCATCAAGTCCCATATGTGCCTTGACCAAGCAGCCCAGGGTTTTGAACTGGTGACCTCAGCATTTCCATGTTAATGCTTGATCCACTGCGCCACCACAGGTTCGGTTGAACCTGGGGTTTTGAACCTGAGTTCTCAGCATCACAGTTCAATGCTTTATCCACTGCTCCTCCACCTGGTCATGCAACATACTGTTTTTCATACAGAACTGCAAACAGGGAAATAATTTTGGACTTGCTACATGATATTTCTTACTTCTAAAATGATACCACATCCACCTTTAGCTTTAACAAATATAATAAAAAATATATATCAGATGAACAGAACATATTCCATAACAAAGGTGATAGAAAACTAAGATCTATCTAAATCCACATTTGGAACATATATGTAACTGATTAGATGGGCTCTTGTTACTAAAGACATTTGAGAAGATTTGTTTTTCCACAATATCACAAATTACAGAATTTTTCACCATATTTTACCTCATAATATTTCTTTATCTTTTTTCCTAAATCAGTGCAAATTGTTGCATTTTTTTTTCTGAAGCTGGAAACGGGGAGAGACAGTCAGACAGACTCCCGCATGCGCCGGACCGGGATCCACCCGGCACGCCCTCCAGGGGCAGGACGCTCTCCCCACCAGGGGGCGATGCTCTGCCCCTCTGGGGCGTCACTCTTTTGCGACCAGAGCCACTCTAGCGCCTGGGGCAGAGGCCAAGGAACCATCCCCAGCGCCCGGGCCATCTTTGCTCCAATGGAGCCTTGGCTGCGGGAGGGGAAGAGAGAGACAGAGAGGAAGGAAGGGGGGGTGGAGAAGCAAATGGGCGCTTCTCCTATGTGCCCTGGCCGGGAATCAAACCCAGGTCCCCCACAGGCCAGGCTGACGCTCTACAGCTGAGCCAACCGGCCAGGGCCACAAATTGTTGCATTTTAAAACACGGAAAGATCTTTACCTGCAAGATGGCTGGGCAGTATGATTGAGAGTATGGTTGAGGATATACCTTCATGATACAGTTTTCAATATTTATGTATTCACAGTGTAACAACTCTTGCTCCAGTTCTGTGGTAGTGATTTAGGAGAATATGATGACACCAATCTATTTTAGACTTCACTAATCCCTTAAGAAAATCACTAGCAGTTTACTTCAGTCTTTGAGTCAGGAAGTGATACATTTTATAAAATAAAAATATGAAAATTTAAAAAAAAACTCATAATAATCTCATGAGAACATATGCTGAAAATTTATTCATAAACCTGAAAGAGTATTTATACTTTGAGTAGGTAAAAGGAAGTTGATTGCCTTGCTAAACAGAAAGAATATCATGGTGATGCTTAAAACAGTCCTATTTGTGGAATATACCAATGAGCCTGCAAAATTTAAATTATATGCCAACCAAATTGGTAGCTTCCTTAGTTAAGATTACTCAGATTACTTCATTGCTCTGTATGGATGCACAACTAATTTTTATACTATGTTCATTTGAATTCAATTGTTGAGTAGGGACAATACCTTCTGTTTATTCACAGACAACCCATTTATTCTATAATCCCTAGTAAGTGTTCTCTGTAACTTCATTGGGATCTGCATAGACATTGAATAAATATTTATACTTAATAACATGATTAACATGAAAAAGTGAGCACTCAAATATTGTTGATTGACTAATGTTATTCTAAACATTTTTATAAATATCATTTATAAGAGTTATTTCTCAAATCAAAGTCATTTATTTGGAATCATTCATCATGTTTAAATAATAGAAAGTAGAACAGTATGTTAATTTATTTTGAAATAAACCTCCCAGCTTATTATATTCTAGAATCTCTCCTAAATGATTATGGCTAACTTTAATATCAGCTAGTATCATTTTAAATATAACCCTCTTTTGTAGAAATTAACTAAATGCTTTTCTTGTAAATGTCATAATCTTCTAAATTTTGTTATGCGCTGAACTCATTTAACTTTCCCTGTGCACAAATAGTAGATAAATAGGCACTGTGTGTCAAAACATTCCATGTCCTGAATGACATGAATTTAATATAACAAATGAGTTCCTGTGAGGGAAACAATTTTTTTTCTATATAGTAAACTTCAGGGGTTTTTTTTGTTTTGTTTTGTTTTTAATTATATTTATTTATTTATTTTTAATGGGGTGACATCAGTAAATCAAGATACATATATTCAAAGATAACATGTCCAGGTTATCTTGTCGTTCAATTATGTTGCGTACCCATCACCCAAAGTCAGATTGTCCTCTGTCACCTTCTATCTAGTTCTCTTTGTGCCCCTCCCCCTCCCCCTTCCCTCTCCCTCTCTCCCCTCCCCCCATAACCACCACACTCTTATCAATGTCTCTTGGTCTCACTTTTATGTCCCATCTACGTATGGAATAATGCAGTTCCTGGTTTTTTCTGATTTACTTATTTCACTCCGTATAATGTTGTCAAGATCCCATCATTTTGCTATAAATGATCCGATGTCATCATTTCTTATGGCTGAGTAGTATTCCATAGTGTATATGTGCCACATCTTCTTTATCCAGTCATCTATTGATGGGCTTTTTGGTTGTTTCCATGTCCTGGCCACTGTGAACAATGCTGCAATGAACATGGGGCTGCATGTGTCTTTACGTATCAATGTTTCTGAGATTTTGGGGTATATACCCAGTAGAGGGATTGCTGGGTCATAAGGTAGTTCTATTTTCAGTGTTTTGAGGAACCACTATACTTTCTTCCATAATGGTTGTACTACTTTACATTCCCACCAATAGTGGATGAGGGTTCCTTTTTCTCCACAACCTCTTCAACATTTGCTATTAACTGTCTTGTTAATAATAGCAAATTGAACAGGTGTGAGGTGGTATCTCATTGCAGTTTTGATTTGCATTTCTCTAATAACTAAAGAAGGTGAACATCTTTTCATATATCTGTTGGCCATTTGTATTTCTTCCTGGGAGAAGTGTCTGTTCATATCTTCTTCCCATTTTTTTATTGGATTGTTTGTTTGTTTGTTGCTGAGTTTTATGAGTTCTTTGTATATTTTGGATATTAGGCCCTTATCTGAGCAGGTGTTTAAAAATATCATTTCCCAAATAGTTGGCTTTCTGTTTATCTTGTTATCAGTTTCTCTTGCTGAGCAAAAACTTCTTAGTCTGATGTAGTCCCATTCATTAATTTTTGCCTTCACTTCTCTTGCCTGTGGAGTCAAATTCATAAAATGCTCTTTAAAACCCAGGTCCAAGAGTTGAGTACCTATGTCTTCTTCTATGTACTTTATTGTTTCAGGTCTTATGTTTAGATCTTTGATCCATTTTGAGTTAATTTTAGTACATGGGGACAAAATGTAGTCGAGCTTCATTCTTTTGCATGTGGCTTTCCAGTTTTCCCAGCATCATTTGTTGAAGAGGCTTTCTTTTCTCCATTGTGTGTTGTTGACCCCTTTATCAGAAATTATTTGACTATATATATGTGGTTTTATTTCGGGGTTTCTATTCTGTTCCATTGGTCTGAGTGTCTATTTTTCTGCCAATACTATACTGTTTTGATTGTCGTGGCCCTATAATAGACTTTGAAGTCAGGTATTGTAATGCCCCCAGCTTCATTCCTTTTCTTTAGGATTGATTTGGCTATTCAGGCCTTTTTATACTTCCATATAAATCTAATTTTTTTTTGCTCCATTTCTTTAAAAAATGTCATTGGAATTTTGATGGGAATTGCATTAAATTTGTATATTGCTTTGGGTAATATGGCCATCTTGATTATATTTATTCTTCCTAACCAAGAACAAGGAATATTCTTCCATCTCAAAATATCTTTTTCTATTTCCCTTAAAAATGGTTTATAGTTTTCATTGTATAAGTCCTTTACATTCTTTGTTATGTTTATTCCTAAGTATTTTACTTTTTTTGTTGCAATCGTGAAGGGGATTATTCTTTTGAGTTCATTCTCAAATGTTTCATTGTTGGCATATAGAAAGGCTATTGACTTCTGTATGATAATTTTGTATCCTGCGACCTTACTGTATTGGCTTATTGTTTCTAGTAGTCTTTTTGTGGATTCTTTGGGGTTTTTGATGTATAGGATCATATCATCTGCAAAAAGTGATACCTTTAATTCTTCTTTTCCGATATGGATGCCTTTTATTTCTTTGTCTTGTCTGATTGCTCTGGCTAGAACCTCTAGTACCACATTAAATAAGAGTGGAGAGCGTGGACAACCCTATCTTGTTCCTGATTTAAGGGGGAAAGCATTCAGTTTTATGCCATTTAGTAAGATGTTAGCTGATGGTTTATCATATATGGCCTTTATCATGTTGAGATATTTTCCTTCTATACCCATTTTGTTGAGAGTCTTAAACATAAAATTGTATTGTATTTTATCAAAAGCCTTTTCTGCATCTATTGATAATATCATGTGGTTCATGTTTTTTGTTTTGTTGATATGGTGTATTATGTTAACCGTTTTACGTATGTTGAACCATCCTTGAGATTCTGGGATGAATTCCACTTGATCATGGTGTATTATTTTTTTAATATGTTCTTGTATTCGCTTTGCTAGTATTTTGTTTAGTATTTTAGCATCTGTATTATTTAGAGATATTGGTCTGTCTTTTTTTGTGCCATCCTTGACTGGTTTTGGTATAAGAGTTATGTTTGCCTCATAAAATGTGTTTGGAAGTATTGCTTCTTCTTCAATTTTTTGGAAGACTTTCTGTAGAATAGGAACCAAGTCTTCTTTGACGGTTTGATAAAATTCGCTGGTATAGCCGTCTGGGCCTGGACTTTTATTTTTGGGGAGGTTTTTAATGGTTTTTTCTATTTCTTCTCTACTAATAGGTCTGTTTAGGCTTTCTGCTTCTTCTTGACTCAGTCTAGGAAGGTTGTATTGTTCTAGGAATTTATCCATTTCTTCTAGGTTGTTGAATTTAGTGGCATAAAGTTTTTCATAGTATTCTACAATAATTCTTTGTATATCTACGGTGTCTGTGGTGATTTCTCCTCTTTCATTTTGGATTTTGTTTATATGAGTTCTTTCTCTTTTTTCCTTGGTAAGTCATGCCAAGGGTTTGTCAATTTTGTTGATCTTTTCAAAGAACCAGCTCCTTGTTCTATTAATTTTTTCTATAGTTTTTCTGTTCTCTATTTCATTTATTTCTGCTCTGATTTTTATTATCTCCTTTCTTTGGCTGGTTTTGGGTTGTCTTTGTTCTTCATCTTCTAGTTCCTTAAGGTGTAAAGTTAAGTGATTCACTTGGGCTCTCTCTTGTTTGTTCATATATGCCTGAAGTGATATGAACTTCCCTCTTATCACTGCTTTTGCTGCATCCCATAGATTCTGATATGTCGTATTGTCATTTTCATTTGTCTGTATATATCTTTTGATCTCTGCACTTATTTCTTCCTTGACCCATTCATTCTTTAAAAGTATGTTGTTTAGTTTCCACATTTTTGTGGGAATTTTTTCCTCTTTTTTGCAGTTGAATTCTAGTTTCAAGGCTTTATGATCAGAAAATATGCTTGGAACAACTTCGATTTTTCTGAATTTGCTGATGTTGTTTTTGTGGCCCAACATATGCTCAATTCTTGAGAATGATCCATGTACACTGGAGAAAAATGTATACTCAGTCACTTTGGGATGAAATGTCCTGTAGATGTCTATCATATCCAGGTGCTCTAGTGTTTTGTTTAAGGCCTCTATATTTTTGTTGATTTTCTGTTTGGATGACTGATCTAGAGCCGTCAGCAGTGCATTGAAGTCTCCAAGTATGATTGTATTTTTTTCAGTTTTTGTTTTAAGGTCAATAAGTAGCTGTCTTATATATTTTCATGCTCCTTGGATTGGTGCATATATATTAAGAATTGTTATGTCTTCCTGATTCAGTGTCTCCTTAGCCATTATGAAATGCCCATTTTTGTCTCTGAAGACTTTTGCTGTCCTGTAGTCAGCATCATCAGATATGAGTATTGCTACGCCTGCTTTTTTGTGGATGTTATTTGCTTGGAGTATTGTTTTCCAGCCTTTCACTTTGAATTTGTTTTTATCCTTGTTACTTAGATGAGTTTCTTGTAGGTAGCATACAGTTGGATTTTCTTTTTTGATCCATTTGGCTACTCTGTGCCTTTTTATTGGTGAGTTTAATCTGTTTACTTTTAGTGTAATTATTGACACTTGTGAGTTCCCTATTGCCATTTTATAGATTGCTTTCTGTTAGTTTTGTGTCTTGTTTGATCCTTCTCTTTCGTTTTTCTATGTTTTGTTTTTATTTGATTGTGTTCCATACATCTTTCTTCTGTTGCTATCTTTCTTAAATGATGTGCTTCTGTGGTCGTTTTTTCAATGGTGGTTACCATTAAATAATGAAAGGGGTTCCTACCCTGCTCATTGTAGTGCACTATTTTGTGAGTACTTTTGCACTCCATCGCCTTTTGCTACTGTTAAGCTCCATCTTCTCCCCCCCTTTCTTTTTGTTCTTACAGTTTAAAGTTGGTTTTGTTATGTTCTTCTTGGAGCTTTTACTTGTGGTTTTTTTATTATTATTATTCTTTGTATCTGATTGGAGAACCCCCTTTTATTATTTCCTGGAGTGGGGGTTTTCTGGTGATAAATTCTCTCATCTTTTCTGTATCTGTGAATGTTTTTATTTCTCCTTCATATTTGAAGGATAGCTTTGATGGGTATAGTATTCGTGGCTGAAAGTTCCTCTCTTTCAAGACTTGAAATATTGGGGTCCACTCTCTTCTAGCTTGTAGAGTTTCTGCTGAGAAATCTGATGATAATCTAATGGGCCTTCCTTTATATGTTGTATTCTTCTTTTCCCTGGCTGCCTTGAGAATTTTTTCTTTGCTGTTGGTATGTGCCAATTTCATTATGATGTGCCTTGAAATAGGTTTGTTGGGGTTAAGAAAACTTGGAGTTCTGTTTGCTTCTAGAATTTGAGGTTTTAGTTTTTTCCACAGGCTTGGGAAGTTCTCATCTATTATTTGTTTGAGTATGTTCTCCATTCCATTTTCTCTCTCTTCTCCCTCTGACATACCTATTATTCTTATGTTATTCTTTTTGATGGAGTCAGATAATTCCTGTAGGGCTATCTCATTTTTTTAAATTTTTGAATCTCTTTCTTCTTCTCTTTGTTGTGCCTCAAGTTTATTGTCTTCTATTTCACTAATCCTCTCTTCTATCTGTCCTGTTCTATTAGATAAGCTTGTTACCTCGTTTTTCAGCTCGTGAATTGAGTTTTTCATCTCTGTTTGATTTGTTTTTATAGTTTCAATTTCCTTGGAGATATATTCTTTGTGTTCATCGAGTTGTTTTCTGTGCTCCCTAAATTGCCTTTCTGTGTTTTCTTGTATATCTCTGAGTATTTTTAGGTTTTCTACTTTAAATTTTCTGTCGTTTAACTCCAAGGTTTCCAATATATTAAATTTTTTCTCCATAGATTTTTCGTCATCTCTCTGTGTTACCTCTCTTTTTTTTGTATCCATGATATTTGATTTTCTCTTCTTTAATGGCATCTGAGGGTGGTTTTTTTTATAGTATTTATGAGATTTTATAAGGAATAAAAAGTTAAAAAAATAAAAAAAAAATGAAGTTTATTTTTTTAAAAAATTAATCATTAAATAAAGAAAAATAAAATAAGATAAAAATTTGAGAAAAAAGGAAATTATTCCTTCCCCTCCTTTTTTCCTCTCCTCTCCTCTCCCCTCTTTCTTGAGAAAATCTTGTGATGAACTGTGAATTATATTGTACTAAATAGAACAAACAATAGTGGAGGGCCTGAATTGGGGAGAAGTAATAAAGGGGTAAAGGAAAAAGAAAAAAAAAGAACAAAAATCAATAAATAAAAGAAATATATATATATATATATATATATATATATAAGGGGGTGGTATAGACCCACAAAAAGCAAATAAGGTAAAAATTTGCGTCAAGAATAAAATGATTTGCTTTTAGGTGTTGGCTGACTCAGAGTTATGATGAGAGGAATAAGGTGGAAACAGGATAAAGGGGTGGGAAATTAAAAAATTACTATTGTATTTAGTGGAACAAGAAGTAGATAAAATGGAGAGCCAGGGATGGGAGCACTGCTAATGTGTTAAATAGGTGAAGTAAAAACCCTCCAAAATGCCACAAACTTAAGTTTGAGTCCCAGATAAGATAATTTGTTCGTTATTGAGGTTTGAATGAGAGAAGACATAAAGGAGAAAGGAAGAGACTAATATAGAGGGAGAAAGGAGAGAGAGAAAAGATGGAACCACTAAAAGAAGAAAAAAGAAAAAGGAGGAGAGAGAGAGAGAGAGTTAGGGGTTTTGGATTGCAACCCTCATAGAGAGAAAGGAGGAGGAAAGAAAAGATAATGGGAGACGTAACACGTATGGGTAGTGTAGTTCAAAGAGAGGCGAGAGTAAGACTGAGAGAGAATTAAATGACCAAATTGGAATAGAAATAAACAACAACAAAAAGCCCTCTGCCCACACGGAAATGTTCCGGCGTTGGAATTGGCTTTCGCCCCGTCCCCATGCAGCTTTCTCAGGGTGCTGGGGTGGCCAGGAGATTCTGCTCCTGGCCCCCTCACAGGCCTCTGACTCTGCTCCTCTGTGGGAAAACACGGGCGCCCACCCCTGAGGAGTTCGGAGGAATCTCCTGCCCACTCTCCGTGTGCACTGACCAGGATATCAGAAGAAAAGAGACACAGACAAACAAATATAATAAAATGGGATAGGTTATAAAGTCTGCAGATTATTCTTGATTTTGAGAGATTATCATCTATCATCTTGCTTTTTCTTTTCTGTCTCTCTTCCTGGTCGGTGACTTTGTACCTCAGGTTCTGCCCCTGTGGCACACTCTGGAAGAGGTTTGCAGTTGATAATTCTCTATGGCAATGTCATGTATTGGGCTTCAGTCTCGTTGGCAGTCGAGGCTCATTAGTGTTTATAAGCTCCAACAGTGAGAGGGTCTCTCACTGTGAGAGTGTTCCTGGAGCCTCTCTCCTAGTCTTTCCTTCCACAATTAGAAGCCTGATAATCCAGCTATGGGGTTGCTGCTGCCTCTGCCTGGATAGTAAGAGGCTCAAAGAGCTGGCAACTCCCCACTCTATTCCCACTCAGCACAGGGCTCTGAGTAAGGCTCAGTCAGTCAGAGCTGCTAGCATAATCAGGCGGGCTTTCCGCCCACTAAAAGACCTCTGGCTCTGCCCCTCTGTGGGGTAACACAGGTGCCCACTCCTGAGGCGTTTGGAGGAATCTTTTGCCTACTCTCTGTGTGCGCCCACCAGGATGTCAGACCAGCCGTGTCACACTTCGAGTGAAATCCCTACCCGCACGGAAAAGATCCAGCGTTGGAATTGGCTCTCGCTCTATCTCTGTGCGCAGCCCCCTCAGGGTGCTGGGGCGGCTTGGAGATTCCTCTCCTGACCTGCTCACAGGCCTCTGACTCTGCTTCTCTGTGGGAAAACACAGGCGCTCACCCCTGAGGAGTTTGGAGGAATCTCTTGCCCACTGTCCGTGCGTGCCGACCTGGATATCAGGCCAGTTGGAATCAGGCTTTCTCTCACTCCGAGAAAGCCCTCCGCCCACACGGAAAAGTTCTGGCATTGGAATTGGCTTTTGCTCCTTCCTCATGCAGCTTTCCCAGGACACTGGGGCGGCCAGGAGATTCCGCTCCTGGCCCGCTCACAGGCCTCTGACTCTGCTCCTCTGTGGGAAAACACGGGCGCCCACCCCTGAGGAGTTCGGAGGAATCTCCTGCCCACTCTCTGTGCATGCTGACCAGGATATCAGGCTCAGGAGGGACGCCTCTCACTCCGAGAAAGCCCTCCTCCCACACAGAAAAGTTCCACCATTGGAGTTGGCTCCAGCTCCCTACCCGTGCCTGGTCCCCTCAGGGTGCTGTGGCTCCTAGGAGATTTCGATTTTTGCCCACACAGAGACCTCTGACTCTGGTTCTCTGTGGTTTAGCATGGGCAGTGCCCACCCTGAAGTGTTCATAAGAATCTCTTGCCCACTATCCATGCGCACCAACCAGGAGATGCGGAAAATGGCTGCCCCACTTGTCTTTCTTTGTCTGGGTTTGGTGCGCATGTTAGCTTGAATTGCCCAGGTTTTTCCGCAGCTTGGATCTCCGTGCCACAGCCTGGTTTGGCTATTTGTACCGCGGCCTGGATCTGTTCACTCCCTATGCCTGCCTTAGTTTCTATATTCTCAGTTCTCAGTGAAAGCTGTCCTGTTTGGGTTAGAGAGGAAGGCGGAGCATTTCTTACTCCCTATTTCCCCGGGGTTTGACCATATATCTAGCCAATCTTTTAATCAACCCTACCTTCGGGTGTGTTGTGAAGCATCTGAAGGCTCCAAGGATAGGTTTTTCTGTTTCTGGTTGAATAACTTGTTGAGTTTATGGAGAGATTTATCGGTATCGCTTCTTACCGTGCCATCACTCTGACGTCATCCCCCAATAAACTTCAGTTTTAATTTAGAGGGAATATATCTTTAAATTAACTAAATTAAAAAAGTGTTAGCTAAAATAAATAATTTGGTATTGGTTCATAGAACTATATTCTAAATTAATAACTCAATAAAAAGTATACCTGAACTGAATAACTCATAACTAATAGAATAAATTTTACAAAATTGTAGAAAAAAATCATGTATTTACTTCTGAGATACTCACACCTAAGAAATCAGTGTCATCAATCTCTGACACCAATCCCAAGTGTCACTATCCCATCAGAATATAAAGTAGTTGAAGAGTTTGTTGTGCACACAAACAATAAAATGGTTCTCACAGGTAATTCCCTTTGATTGATTTTAAGGTGTATTCTCTCTATATTAAGGTTGGCTTATTTTATCTAAAAATACTATATTCTTCACAAAGCCACTGTAAATCTTCTAATTCTTTCCACAGCTTCCCTCAGACTGTCCCTTGCAGCTCACAAAGTGAATAGCATTCTAAAATGGTAAGACAGTCCAATGATTTTAATCATAGCACAAAATAATGTATTCAAAATATTTAAAATTTCACAAGATATTGAACAAATGTGGGTTTTAAAATCCATCCTTTATCACTAGGGTACTTATAAAATACAAATCCCAAGAATCCCAGAAGTCTTCTTTTATTTATTTATTTTTTACAGAGACAGAGAGAGAGAGTCAGAGCGAGGGACAGATAGGGACAGACAGACAGGAACGGAGAGAGATCAGAAGCATCAATCATTAGTTTTTCTTTGCAGCACCTTAGTTGTTCATTGATTGCTTTCTCATATGTGCCTTGACCGCGGGCCTTCAGCAGACCGAGTAACCCCTTGCTCGAGCCAGCGACCTTGAGCCCAGGCTGGTGAGCTTTGCTCAAACCAGATGAGCCCGCACTCAAGCTGGTGACCTTGGGATTCTCGAACCTGGGTCCTCCACATCCCAGTCCGATGCTCTATCCACTGTGCAACCGCCTGGTCAGGCCCCAGAAGTCTTCTTTAAAAGCAGACCTACATACTGAGGTAAGTGTGCTTCTAGTGGGTCTTGCTTCCAAATAGAACTCAGATGGCATATAATGTATCAATTTTCAACCCACTAAAAAGTACCTCATAATGTCTACTCCAGAGTAAGTTTCAGAAAACATACATGAATCTCTCCTTATGCATTTAAATTGCACTTCTAAGAGAATTCTCCCTTTGTGCCTACACATTTTCTTAATTATTTTAATTGCCTGAGCAATTATCATTTGTCAATTGAGAAATTAAAGGGAAACTGATAAATACCAGACTTTGAGTATTTATTCCTGATAGTAATAACTTTTTTTTATTGCATCAATTTGAATTGCTATATTTTACTTTGAGTGAGAGTGATTTTTATTCAACAAGTAGCTAAAAATCTTTTGTGTTTTCCCTGAAAAAAAAAATGCTTGTCAGATGAGTTGAATAACATGTATAAAAAGCACATGGGCCCTGGCCAGTTTGCTCAGTGGTAGAGCGTCGGCCTGGCGTGCGGGAGACCCGGGTTCAATTCCCGACCAGGACTCACAGGAGAAGCGCCCATCTGCTTCTCCACCCCTTTCCCTCTCCTTCCTCTCTGTCTCTCTCTTCCCCTCCCACAGCCGAGGCTCCATTGGAGCAAAGTTTGCCTGGGCACTGAGGATGGCTCTGTGGCTTCTGCCTCAGGTGCTAGAATGGCTCTGGTTGTGGTAGAGCGACGCCGCCTGGTGGGCATGCCGGGTGGATCCCAGTCGGGCACATGCGGGAGTCTGTCTGACTGTCTCCCCGTTTCCAACTTAAGAATAATACAAAAAAGAAAAAGAAAAAAAAAAGCATATGGGCCCTGGTTGGTGGCTCAGTGCACAGAATGTCAACCCATTGTATGGATGTCCCGGTTCAATTTTTGATCGGAGCACACAGGAGAAACAACTATCTTCTTTTCTTCCCCCCTGCCCCTTCTATACCTCATCCCCTCCTACAGTCAGTGCCTAGACCAGGGGTCCCCAAACCTTTTACACAGGGGGCCAGTTCACTGTCCCTCAGACCGTTGGAGGGCCAGACTATAAAAAAAACTATGAACAAATCCCTACGCACACTGCACATATCTTATTTTAAAGTAAAAAAAATGGAAACAAATACAATATTTAAAATAAAAAACAAGTAAATTTAAATCAACAAATTGACCAGTATTTCTTTTTTTTTAATCTATTTTTTATTAAATTTAATGCCGTGACATTGATAAATCAGGGTACATATGTTGAGGGAAAATATCTCTAGATTATTTTGACATTTGATTGTGCTGTATACCCCTCCCGCAAAGTTAAATTGTCTTCTGTCACCTTCTGTCTGGTTTTCTTTGTGCCCCTCCCCTCCCCTAACCCCTCTCTCCTTCTTCACCCCCTCTCCCCTCCCCCAACCCCCCACCCCTGTTGCGATCACATTCTTGTTCATGTCTCTGAGTCTCATTTTTTATGTCCCTTCTATGTATGGATTCATCTTAGTTTTTTTTCTGATTTACTTATTTCACTCCATATAATGTTGTCAAGGTCCATCCATGTTATTGTAAATGATCCGATGTCATCATTTCTTATGGCTGAGTAGTATTCCATAGTATATATGTACCAAAGCTTTTTAATCTACTCGTCCTCTGACGGACACTTGGGCTGTTTCCAGATCTTCGCTATTGTGAACAATGCTGCCACAAACATGCGGGTGCATTTCTCCTTTTCGAGCCGTTCTATGGTGTCCTTGGGTTATATTCCTAAAAGTGGGATAGCTGGGTCAAAAGGCAGTTCGATTTTCAGTTTTTTGAGGATTCTCCATACTGTTTTCCACAGTGGCTGCACCAGTCTGCATTCCCACCAGCAGTGCAGGAGGGTTCCCTTTTCTCCACATCCTCGCCAGCACTTACTCTGTGTTGTTTTGTTGATAAGCGCCATTCTGACTGGTGTGAGGTGATATCTCATTGTGGTTTTAATTTGCATTTCTCTAATGATTAGTGATGTTGAGCATTTTTTCATATGCCTATTGGCCATCTGTATGTCCTCTTTGGAGAAGTGTCTATTCATCTCTTTTGCCCATTTCTGGATTGGGTTGTTTGTCTTCCTGGTGTTGAGTTTTAGAAGTTCTTTATAAATTTTGGTTATTAACAACTTATCAGACGTATTGTCAAATATGTTCTCCCATTGTGTAGTTTGTCTTTTTATTCTGTTCTTGTTGTCTTTAGCTGTGCAAAAGCTTTTTAGTTTGATATAGTCCCATTTGTTTATCCTGTCTTTTATTTCACTTCCCCATGGAGATAAATCAGCAAATATATTGCTCCGAGAGATGTCGGAGAGCTTACTGCCTATGTTTTCTTCTAAGATGCTTATGGTTTCACGGCCTACATTCGAGTCTTTTATCCATTTTGAGTTTATTTCTGTGAGTGGTGTAAGCTGGTGATCTAGTTTCATTTTTTTGCAGGTAGCTGTCCAATTTTCCCAACAGCATTTGTTAAAGAGGCTGTCTTTACTCCATTGAATTTCCTTACCTCCTTTGTCAAATATCAGTTGTCCATAGAACTGTGGGTTTATTTCTGGGTTCTCTGTTCTGTTCCATTGATCTATATGCCTGTTCTTATGCCAGTACCAGGCTGTTTTGAATACAACGGCCTTGTAGTATAACTTGATATCAGGAAGTGTGATACCTCCCACTTTATTCTTCTTTTTTTAAGATTGCTGAGGCTATTCGTGTTCTCTTTTGGTTCCATATAAATTTTTGGAATATGTGTTCTATATCTTAGAAGTATGTCATTGGTATTTTAATTGGTATTGCATTGAATTTATAGATTGCTTTGGGTAATATAGACATTTTAATGATGTTTATTATTCCTAACCATGAGCACGGTATATGCTTCCACTTGTTTGTATCTTCCTTGATTTCTTTTATCAATATTTTGTAATTTTCCGAGTACAAGTCTTTAGTCTCCTTGGTTAAGTTTACTCCTAGGTACTTTATTTTTTTGGTTGTAATTGTGAAGGGGATTGTTTCCTTAATTTCTCTTTCTGACTGTTCATTGTTGGTGTATAAAAATGCTTCTGATTTCTGAGTATTGATTTTATATCCTGCCACTTTGCTGAATTCATTTATCAGGTCCAGTAGTTTTTTGACTGAGACTTTAGGGTTTTCTATATACAATATCATATCATCTGCAAATAATGATAGTTTTACTTCTTCTTTTCCAACTTGAATGCCTTTTATTTCTTCTTCTTGTCTGATTGCTGTGGCTAGGACTTCCAGGACTATATTAAATAAGAGTGGTGAAAGGGGGCACCCCTGCCTTGTTCCTGATCTTAAGGGTATTGCTTTTAATTTTTTCCCATTGAGTATGATGTTGGCTGTGGGTTTCTCATAGATGGCTTTTATCATGTTGAGGTATGTTCCCTGTATTCCCACTTTGCTGAGAGTTTTGATCATGAATGGGTGCTGGATTTTATCAAATGCTTTTTCTGCATCTATTGAAATTATCATTATGGTTTTTCTCCTTCTTTTTGTTTATGTGATGAATCACATTGATTGATTTACAAATATTGTACCAGCCTTGCCTCCCCAGAATAAATCCCACTTGATCATGATGTATGATTTTTTCCATATATTGTTGGATCCGGTTTGCTAATATTTTGTTGAGGATTTTAGCATCTATATTCATCAGAGATATTGGCCTATAATTTTCTTTCTTTGTGTTGTCTTTGCCTGGTTTTGCAATCAGAATTATGCTTGCCTCATAAAAGGAGCTTGGAAGTCTTCCTTCCTCTTGAATTTTTTGAAATAGTTTGAGAAGGATAGGAGTTAGTTCTTCTTTGAATATTTGGTAGAATTCCGTTGTGAAGCCATCGGGCCCCAGACTTTTCTTTGTTGGGAGTTTTTTGATAACTGTTTCGATCTCATTTGTTGTAATCGGTCTGTTTAGGTTTTCTGATTCTTCCAGATTGATTTTTGGAAGATTGTATGTTTCAAGGAATTTGTCCATTTCATCTAGGTTGTCTAGTTTTTTGGCATACAGTTCTTCATAGTATTTTCTTACAATATTTTGTATTTCTGTTGTGTCAGTTGTTATTTCTCCTCTCTCATTTCTAATTTTATTTATTTGAGTCCTCTCTCTCTTTTTCTTGGTGAGTCTTCTTAAAGGTTCATCAATCTTGTTTACCTTTTCAAAGAACCAGCTCCTAGTTTTATTGATCCTCTGTATTGTATCTTTACCCTCTATGTCATTTATTTCTGCTCTGATCTTTATTATTTCCTTCCTTCTACTACATTTGGGCTTTACTTGCTGTTCTTTTTCTAATTCTTTTAGATGCAGGGTTAAGTTGTTTATTTGAGCTTTTTTTAGCTTCTGAAAGTGTGCCTGTAGTGCTATGAACTTCCCTCTCAGCACTGCTTTCGCTGTGTCCCATAAATTTTGAGTTGTTGTATACTCATTGTCATTCGTTTCTAGAAATTTTTTTATTTTTTCTTTGATCTCATTCTTAATCCATTCATTATTTAACACCCTGCTATTTAGTTTCCATGTGTTTGAGAGTTTTTGAGCTTTTCTGCTGTGATTCATTTCTAGTTTTATGCCGTTGTGATCGGAGAAAGTGCTTGATATGATTTCAGTCTTCTTAAATTTGTTGAGAGCACTTTTGTGCCCTAACATGTGGTCTATCCTAGAGAATGTACCATGAGCACTTGAAAAGAATGTATATTCTGCTGCTTTAGGGTGAAAGGTTCTGAAGATATCTATTAAATCGAGTTGATCTAGTGTTTCCAATAAGTCTGCTGTTTCTTTGTTAATTTTCTTTCTTGAGGATCTATCTAGTGATGTTAATGGGGTATTGAAATCCCCTACTATTATAGTATTGCTGTTGATCTCGCCCTTTAAATCCATCAAATTCTGTTTTATATATTTGGGTGCTCCTATATTAGGTGCATAGATATTTATAATAGTTATAGCTTCCTGTTGGATTACTCCCTTTATCCTTATGTAGTGGCCTTCTTTATCTCTTACTATATCCTTTGTTTTAAAGTCCAATTTGTCTGATATAAGTATTGCTACCCCAGCTTTTTTTTTCATTTCCATTTGCATGAAACATTTTTTTCCATCCTTTTACCTTCAATCTTTGTGTGTCTTTTGTTCTAAGATGTGTCTCTTGTAGACAACAAATGTATGGGTCCTGTTTTCTTATCCACGCAGCTACCGTATGTCTTTTGATTGGATCATTTAATCCATTTACATTTAAGGTTATTATTGATATGTAGTTGTTTATTGCCATTTTCTTTTTTAAAGGTGTATTCTTTTTTTTTTTTTTTTTCTGCATTCTTTTCCCACTTTGATCTGTTTACACCAGGCCCCTTAATATTTCCTGCAGCATTGGTTTGGTTGTAATGAATTCCTTGAGTTGTTTTTTGTCTGGGAAGCTTTTTATTTCTCCGTCGATTTTAAATGATAGCCTTGCTGGATAAAGTAGTCTTGGTTGTAGGTGCTTGTTCTGCATTACTTTGAATATTTCTTGCCATTCCCTTCTGGCCTCAAGTGTTTCTGTTGAGAAGTCAGATGTTATCCTTATGGGGGCTTCTTTGTAGGTGATAACTTTTTTTTCTCTTGCAACTTTTAATATTTTCTCTTTATCGCTTAGCTTTGGTATTTTAATTATGATGTGTCTTGGTGTAGGTTTCTTTGGGTTTCTCTTTAATGGAGTCCTCTGTGCTTCTTGGATTTGTGAGAGTTTCTCTTGCATTAATTTAGGGAAGTTTTCAGCTATGATATGATTGAACAAAGTCTCTACCCCTTGTTATTTTTCTTCTTCTTCAGGAACCCCTATGATGCCGATGTTATTTCTTTTCATGTTGTCACAGAGCTCTCTAAGAGTTTCCTCTGACTTTTTGAGTCTTTTTTCTCTTTTCTTCTTTGCTTTCATGCCTTCTTTCCAGTTGTCCTCTAACTCGCTGATTCGATCCTCTGCTCTATCTATCCTGTTTTTAATTCCTTCCATTGTGGTCTTTATTTCTGATATTGTATTTGTCGTCTCCAACTGATTCTTTTTTATACTTGCTATTTCTTTATTTAGGTTTTCAAACTGCCCTTCCATTGTTGTTCTAAGATCCCTAAGCATCCTTACAATCATTATTTTGAACTCTGCATCTGAAAGTTTGATTATTTCCATATCACTCAGTTCATCTCTCGAAGATGTCTCTTGTGGTTTCATTTGGATTGCACTCCTTTGTCTTCTCATCTTCTTTTTTTTGTTTCATTTGTAGAGTTGGTTGAATCTAGGCTTGGTGTTGTCTGCCTCCAGTTTTCAGTTGTGTTATTTCTAGGTCTTCTTGGGTTGGTATCAGCTATTATTTGTAATCCACTTTCGGATTTGGACAGCTTTGAAGTCTTGATTTGTTTGTTTTCTTAACAGGTGATAGTCTTGTTAACTGATCTCAGCAGGGGGCTTCCAGGAAACTAACCAGGAATGCTGTGGGTGTAACCTGAGATGCTGAAGGTCTCTTCCACCAACTAATCTCACTGGGGGCAGGGTTTTTTCTCAGCTTCAGTAGAGGGAGGTGTATCTCAGATCTCCATGTAGACCTGAGTTACTGCCCCTCCTCCCCACTTCTTGTTTTCAGCTGTGTCTTGTTGCGCTGATTGGAGCTGGATAGATGTCCGGAGATCTCTGATCCGGAAGCACTTCAGCTCTGTTTTGTGAAAGGTTCAGTCCCTCCCCCAGCTATGGCCACCACCAGCATGAATGAGTCATCTTTTTTATTTTGTTTCTTGCATACCTTAGCCCCTCAGAGTCTGTCCCTCTCCCTGTCCTTTCCACTTGGGAGATAAGCTGGTCTTTTCAACTCACCTTGCTCCCTGGTCGCCAGGTAAGTGGCTGTAAGCAGTAGTTTCTGCTCTTTTTCCTCTGTGAAATCCTCTCTGGGCTCTCAGCCTCACTGCCCCCCCTTCCGTTCCTGTGAGCAGAGGAGATTCAGGCACTCCTTACCAGGATTATTGTGGCTTCCTCTTTGCTCCTTGGTTTTTGAGAGCTCTTCTTGCAGTTCAGTGTTGGTTTTTCATCCTGATTTTTTCTAAATTGATTTGTATTTCAGTTTGGTGTTGAGAGCTGGGCGTCTGTGCGTCCTCCTACTCCGCTGCCATCTTGGAGCCCCTGACCAGTATTTCAATGGGAACTATGGGCCTGCTTTTGGCTAATGAGATGGTCAATGTCTGGTTCCATATTTGTCACTGCTAGACATAACAGGTGATATGACGCGCTTCCAGAGCCGTGATGCGTGCATCCCACGTCACCGGAAGTAGTAGTGTACATGAGCCATGCTGTGCTTTGTGGTGCCACCACATACAGTATTCCCGGAGCACAGGATGAGGATGAATCCTATGCTCTTCTCATTGACCACCAATGAAAGAGGTTCCCCTATCAGAGGTGCAGCAGGGGCCGGATAAATGGCCTCAGGGGGCCACATGTGGCCCGCGGGCCGTAGTTTGGGGACCCCTGGCCTAGATTGTTTTGAGTGTGGTTGCAGGCACTGAGGATAGTTTGTTTGGCCCTAATTGTGACAATCTTAGGAGCTAAAGATAGTTCAGTAGATTCGAGCATTGACCCAAGATAGGGTTGCCGGGTGGATCTGGTTGGGGCAATGAAGGAGTATGCCTCACTATCTTCCTTACTCTCACCTAAAAAACAACAACAACAACAAACAAACAAAAACACAAAAAAGTTCATAGCAATTTTTCTTTTCAAATAAAAGCATAATGTACCAGGTATACTTTTTTTTTGAATTTGCATGAGAAGAAGATAGGGTGAAGGAAAAACACATAAACCAAAAAATAAATTATAAATACTATATAGGAGACTTCCACTTTGGGTTATGATTTAAGATGTCACAATGAAATATATTTCTTACTCTAAATATGAACTGATATTAAGTATACGTACAACAAAGTTGAGATCCATAAAGTCTTTCCTGACATGAAAGAATAAGATCAGAATACAGGTAGGCTGAAACATCCAAAAATATGAGAGGGAAATACCAAATAAAAGTGAAAACCAGGAAAAGAACTCTAGAAATCTGCAAGGGTTCCCCTTGCATCTTTAGAATAACTAAACTGAAGCACCATAAGATGAAATTTTATAAGGTCAGGCAAAGAGCAAAGATCAGATAAAAGAATAACTATTGGGGATATGTAAGCAGAACAGCTACCACTGTTCATACAAAACTAAGAGATGTTTGATTTTCCAGCAGTCAAATGAATGAGGCCTCATTGAATATCTAAAGAATTCAGTATGAACACCAGGAAGTTCACAAAACAGGATTAGATCTAAAACAGTACTAGTAAATGCTATTTTAGAGCCACACTGAGAAAGCTTTTTAAAAAATTCAAAAGGCTATAACTAATATGCAGTTCTCTTCACTGCTTGTCAAAACAAAATTCAATACTGTTTAGAAAAAGACATGAATAAATAGGCATGCAAAACCAATATTTATAATATCCAAGATACAATACAATTTAATAGACATTGGGAAAAAGCATAAAATTGGTTGCCAAGGGCTACTGGAGGGAGGAACTGGGAAATTCTTGCTCAATGGGTATTAAGTTTCAGTTGTGTAACATAAATATGTTCCAGAGATCCGTTGAACAACTTAGTAATTGTAGTTGAAAATATAGTACTATGCACTTTAAAATATGTTAAGAGAGTAGATCTTCTGTTAAGAGCTTTTAGTACACATAACACACACAGTAACACAGGGGGATTTCTGGAGATGATAAATACATTTATTATTTTGATTATGGTGATGGTATTACTGGTATACACATATGTTCAAACTCATCAAGATGTATACATTAAATATATGCTATTTTTGTATATCAATTATATCTCAATAAAGCTTAACAAACAATACACTAAATGGATCCAAATATTTCACTCCTGGGAATATATCTAATGAAACTTGAAGCACTGATTTGAAAGAATATATGCACCCTTACATTCATTGTAGGAATATTTACAGTAGCCATGATGTAGAAGCAGCCCAAGAGCCCATCAATTTATGAGTGAATATAAAAAGCAGTGGTGCATTTACACAATAGACTATTATTGGCTGTAAAAAATGAAGGAAATGATACCTTTTGCAACAGCCTGGATGGGCGTGGAGATTATTATGCTAAGTAAAATAATTCAGTCAGGGATAAACATGTACTATATTTTATTTATATGTGGAATCTAATGAATATAATAAGTGAACAAACAAAAAAGATCAGACTCATAGATAGAGTACAGACTGACAACTGTCAGAGGGGTGGGAGACTAGGTAAAAAAGTAAAAAAAAATTAATAAAAAAACATCATAGACACAGACAGTAGTATGGTGATTATCAGAGGGAAAGAGGGTATGGAAGGTAGAAAAGAGTAGAATAGAAATAAATGGTAATGGAAGAGGACTTTACTTGTAGTGAAGAATACACAATACAATACACAGATGGTGTATTATAGAATTGGACACATGAAACTTATAAAATTTTACTAACCAATGTCACCCCAATATATTCAGCACAAAAGACATTTTAAAAAGACTAGAATGGAGAAAAATCAGAAATTAGAAAAACAAAATAGAAAATTGTTCTAAAGTTGGTTCTTTGGAAAGATCAACATTATCAACAAGCATTTTGTCTAGATGAACCCAGAAAGAAATGAGAATATTCAATTATTAAAATCAGGAATGAATGAGGGCACAATACTACTTATCTTACAGAAATAAAAAGAACTGTATTTCAAAAAATTATCTAACCTAGATAAAACAAACAAAGTTCTAAGCCCTGGCCGGTTGGCTCAGTGGTAGAGCATCGGCCTGGCGTGCGGGAATCCCGGGTTTGATTCCCAGCCAGGGCACACAGGAGAAACGCCCATCTGCTTCTCCACCCCTTCCCCTCACCTTCCTCTCTGTCTCTCTCTTCCCCTCCCACAGCCGGGGCTCCATTGAAGCAAAGTTTGCCCAGGCGCTGAGGATGGCTCTGTGGCCTCTGCCTCAGGCACTAGAATGGCTCTGGTTGCGGCAGAGCGACACCCCCTGGTGGGCATGCTGGGTCGATCCCAGTTGGGCGCATGCAGGAGTCTGACTGTCTCCCCGTTTCCAACTTAAGAAAAATACAAAAAAGAAAAAGAAAAAAAAAAGCACATGGGCCATGGTTGTTGGCTCAGTGCACAAAATGTCAACCCATTGTATGGATGTCCCAGTTCAATTTTTGATTGGAGCACACAGGAGAAACAACTATCTTCTTTTCTTCCCCTCCCCCTCCCCTTTCTATACCTCTTCCACTCCTACAGTCAGTGCCTAGATTGTTTTGAGTGTGGTTGCAGGCACTGAGGATAGTTTGGTTGGCCCTAAATGTGACAATCTTAGGAGCTAAAGATAGTTCAGTAGATTCGAGCATTGGCCCAAGATAGGGTTGCCGGGTGGATCTGGTTGGGGCACATGAAGGAGTATGCCTCACTATCTTCCTTACTCTCACCTAAAAAACAACAACAACAACAACAAACAAAAAAAACACAAAAAAGTTTATAGCAATTGATGGAGAAGCACCCATCTGCTTCTCCACCCCTCCCCCTCTCCTTCCTCTCTGTCTCTCTCTTCCCCTCCCGCAGCCAAGGCTCCATTGGAGCAAAGTTGGTCTGGACGCTAAGGATGGCTCTGTGGCCTCTGCCTCAGGTGCTAGGATGGCTCTGGATGCAACAGAGCGATGCCCCAGAGGGGCAGAGCATCGCCCCCTGGTGGGCGTGCCGGTTGGATCCGGGTCGGGTGCATGCGGGAGTCTGTCTGACTGCCTCCCCGTTTCCAGCTTTGGAAAAATGCAAAAAAAAACCACCCCAAAAACAAAACAAACAAACAAAAAACAAAGTTCTAGAAAAATAAAACTTACCAAAAGTGATTCAAAAATAAATACAAGAGATAATCTAAGGTGGTGGTAAGGTGGGTGAAAGTTACACTCACCTCCTCTCAGGACCGTAGTAGAATTACAACTGTAATATTACAACCTAAATAACCAACTGAAGATTAGCTGAAAAAAAGACATATAACCATGGATTTACAGAAACAGCCATAGCAAAACATGTAGTGAGGAGAGAAAAGGCTGACCCTGCTCCTATGGTGGCAGCAGAGATTCCAGAGGGACATCTCAGCTGAAATGTTCCCCCTGAGGAGTAAGAAGCAACCCCAAGCTAAGTTTCACAGTACAGAACACCAGAACAAAAAAGAGGTGTCTATTTAACGTCTATTAAAATCAGCAAGGATTTTGCCTGTCAGGGACAATCAAGAGTATGCTAGAGACACAGGTGCACTTTTAAAGAACTTATGCAGAAAATCTCATTCACAGCCACTTACCCTGAGATCTGGGGAAGGAAGTGTGGAGCAGGTTTGAGATGTATGAGGCAATATTGGGTTGTGTGGCTTTAGGAGAGAAGTAAATGTACAATTGCCAGGGTCCCTATACTGAGTACCTCTCCCACACTACATATGTTATATTTCTCAAGTATAACACTCCCTTCCATAAAACATCAGCCTGAAAGAATGCGATAGACCCACCCTATTGACTCCCTTTGACCTTGCCTTGCTGAAACCATGCTAATCAGGAGAGACAGTTGCCTGGACAAAAGCTATAGGGTTCTGGGCAGACTCAAAAGGGTATCAGAAATTAAGTTGTGTGACATTGTGGCGGGGACCATTTTCTCATTTTTCTACAAGCCTGACTGGTACTTTCTTCCCCTTCATAAGAGATCTATTAGGCCCACCTTCATGACTTATGGTGACCCCACTCTGCCAAGCTAAGGCTCTCTGGGAGTTGCAGCCAGAATTGAGAACAGACTGATTTGGGTGGCTTTAAGATTATTCACTTATACACCAGACTTTGCAGAGCCCTCCCTTTACATGGCCAAACCTTGGTTTATTGGGGCCTGATAAACTGTGCTAGCCTCACCATTTCAATTCCCTGAGAACCCACCCCAAAACAAAAGTTCTGGGTACATGGCAGGTAGAAGCTGGCCATAGTGTACCCTGGGACTCTTGTAGTGACCTCACATCCAACATTTGTACCAAGTCTGAATCCGTATCAGTCTGGGAAACACCATTCACTCCTACCCGGTGACTCACTGAGAACCTACGTCTTGCACCTTTCATAAAGCCATAGGCTCTTTTAGTGGCTGAGTCTAACAGAGAGCCAGCAGGTACAGATAAGCAGAAGCACATCTCAAGGTACCTTGAGCCTTTTGCTGACATACCCGTGGGTTTGGTTCTGGTGGAAGCTGGCCTTAGTGTGTACCTTGGCTCTTTCCATGAACACGCAGGTTCAACAGAGGCAGCCCCAAACTGTGGATCACTTTGTACCTCCAAACAGGTAGCTCAGAACTGCTCATAGGCAGTATCTGATACTAATCTGCACCAGATACTGCTTGAAAGGCCCCAGAACCAACACAACCCAGTACAAGTTTCAGCCATTGGGTCAAGAATTAATTAGTTCCAAAAAGAGTATGTCCAAAGGGAGAGCTCAGTAGGCATCAGAACACAGAAACAAACTTCCTTCCTGTGGTAAGCTCCCACACAGTAGCTTGTATATTGTGTATGGAATTAATCCTTACAGTTACCCAATCTGAGGGTCGACTCCAAGCATGAAGTGCCAACAAAAATCAGGACTTATCTATAACAGTAGGGCTTATATAAACTACAAAATGGGCATTTCTGGAGCACCTTGCTTGAGTGATTAGGGAGATAATGCCACTGAGCTCCATGGGACACCTACTATATAAGGCCACCACACCAAGACTGAGAGTCATAGCAGATCTACCTAATTCTCAGAAACAAATACAGAGAGACAGTCAAAATGGGAAAACAAAGAAACAGGTCCTAAATAAAAGAACAGTAGAAATCTCTAACAAAAGAACTAAATGAAATTAAGGCATGCAATCTACCACATATAAAACTCAAAAACATGGTTATATGGATGTTCAAGGAACACAGAGGAAATATAAATGAAATCAGTGACAACTTATACAAAAAGTTATTAAACATAAAAGAGGACAGAGAAACCTTAAAAAGAATTAGTCAGAAACAAAGAACATACTAACTGAAATGAAGAATATATTTTTAAAAATTAACCATAGGGTTGATGAAGCATAAGATCAAATCAGTGATTTGGAAGATGGCATAGCAGAAAACAGCCAATATGAGCAACAAAAAGAAAAAAAGAATTTAAAAAATGATAGTTTAAAGGACCTCTGGGTCAACAGGATGTGTGAACACATCAACATCATAGGGACACCAGAAAAAGAACAAAGAGAAGGAAGGATTGAGAATGTATTTAAAGAAATAATAACTAAATTTTCCTAACATGGTGAAGGACTAAGACATAGAAGCCCAGGAAGCACAGAGAGTTTCAAACAAAAGAATCATGGTAATTAATATGGCAAAGTTTAAAGACAAAAAGAGACACTTAAAAGCAGTAAGAGAAAGATAGCTAGTCATTAACAAAAAAGCTCTTATTAGAATATTAGCTGATTTCTGAATAAAAACTTTTTCATGCAAGAAAAGATTGGCACAAAATATTGAAAATGATGAAAAGCAAGGAGCTACAACCAAGAATACTCTAGACAGCAAGGCTATCATTTAAAGTTGAAAAATAAATAGTTTCTCAGACAAGAAAAAGTTAGAAGAGTTCATTACCATCAAACTAGTATTGTAAGAAATATTGAAGAAATTTCTTTAAGAAAAAGAGAGAAATGAACAACATAATGATAAAGAGTAAAATGGCTGGACAAAGCAATGGCAAAGTGGAAATAACATTGGCCCGACACACTGAGGTCCCAAGTTCAAAACCCTGAAGGTACTGGCTTGAGTGTGGGATCATCCAGCTTGAGAATGGGCCAACCAACTTGAGCACAGTCACCAGGTTGAGCATGGGATCCTAGAAATGATCTCATGGTCACTAGCCTGAGACTAAAGGTGGCTTGAAGCCCAAAGTTGCTGGCTTATGCAAAGGGTCACTGGCTCTGTTGGTGTCCCCTGGTCAAGGTACATATAAGAAAGCAATCAATGAACAACTAAGATACGCCAACTGTGAGTTGCTGCTTCTCATCTATCTCCCTGTCTGTCTGTCTGTCTGTCTCTCTCTCTCTCTCTCACACACACACACACACAAAGAATAAAATGTAATAAATATGTACCTAGCAATTATCACTTTAAATGTAAATGGCTGAAATGCTCCAATCAAAATGCATTGGGTAGCTGAATGGATAAGAGAATATGTCCCATATATATGTTATCTACAATAATCCATCTCAGAATGAAAGACACTCAGAGAGTGAGAGTAAAATGATGGAAAAATATATTTCATACAAATGAAAATTTAAAAAAATCAGGGGTGGCAATACTCATATCAAACAAAATACATTTCAAAACAAAGTCTATACATACGAAAAAAAGAAGGGCATTATATAATGATTAAGGGATCAATCTACCAAGAGAACTTAACTCTAGTAAACATGTCTGCACCGAACTTAGGAGCACCTAAATATATAAAGCAAATCTTGGTGGACACAAAGGGAGAGATCAACAGTAACACAGCCATAGTAGGGGATTTCAGCACCCCATTGGCATCAATGGATAGATCTTCCAGACTGAAAACCAACAAAGAAATAACAGTCTTAATAGAAATACAAAGCAGATGGATTTAATTTATATTTTCAGAGCATTTCACCTAAAGCAGCAGAATATACATTCCTTTCAAGCACACATGGAGTATTTTCTAAGATAGGCCACATGTTAGAACACAAAACAAGTCTCAATAAATTTAAGAGGTTTGTAATCATATCAAATACCTTCTCTGATTATAATGTTATGAAAGTAGAATTCAATCTCAAGGGGGAAAACAACTTAAAAAAACAAACACATAAAAGCTAAATAGCATGCTACTAAACAATGAATGGGTTAACAATAGTATCAAAAATACATTAAAAAATATCATGACAAATGAAATTGAGAACAAAACAACCTGAAAGTTACAGCACACAGTGAAATCGGTCCTTAAAATAAATTCATAACATTACTGGCCTATCTCAAAATAGAAAAATATCATATGAATAATCTAACAATACATCTAAAGACATAGAAAAAGAATAACAAAGAAAGCCTAAAATGAGTAAAACAACGAATTTATAAAGATTAGAGAGAAAACAAATAGAATAGAGCCTAAAAAGAACAATACAAAAGATGTGCTTTTGAAAGACAGGGTTTATACATATATAATAAGCAAGATTGATAAGTCTTTAACCACATACATCAAGGAAAAAGGAAATGGAAACAAAGCCAGAAATGAAAAAAGAGACAACTGACACCATATAAACATGAAGCACTATAAAAAATATAAACAACTGAATTCCAATAAAGTCGACAATCTGAAAGAAATGGCTAAATTCCTAGAAACACATTATCTTTCCAAAAACTAAATTTAAATGGAAAAATATGTATGTGAACAGACTGATTACAGCTAATAGTATTGAAAAATAAGCAGGCAAACAAAAATCCTGGAACAGATGGATTCTCAGGTGTATTTTACTAAACTTTCAGAGAAAAAATTAACACCCATCCTTCTCACACCATTCAAGAAAAACAAGAGAAGGAAATTATCCCAAGCTCATTTTACAAGACCAGTATTATCCTAGTTCCAAAGCAGATAAATAAACTATGAAGAAAAAAATGTATAGGCCAATGTCCCTGATAAGCACATATGCAAAATTCCTCAATAAAATGTTAGCAAACCAGCTCCAGCAATACATTAAAAATATCATACAGAATGATCAAGTTAGATTTATTCTGGGGTTGAAATATTGGTACAATATCCACAAACTAAATAACATGATACAACATATAAACAAAATTAAGAATAAAAATAATATAATAATATAAATAGATACAGAAAATCCACTTATCCACTTGAAAAAAATTATAAATCAATTATAATAAAACTCAACAAAGTGGTAACAGAAGGAACATATCTCTACATAATAAAGGCCATGTATGACAAACCCAAAGCTAACATCATACTCACAGGAAAAAGAAAACAAAACTAAAAGTGTTTTCTTTAAGACAGAAATATCTACTTTTGTCATTTTTACTGAACATTATAGTGGAAGTCATAGCCACAGCAATCATATATAAAAAAATATAAGGCATCCAAAATGAAGAAGTAGAACTGTCAGTATTTGCAGATGACATGACACCATATAAAAGATAAAAAAAGATTCCATGAAAAAACTACTAAAACTGATAAATAAATTCAGCAATATAACATGATACAAAGTTAATTTGCAGAAATCAGTTGCATTTTATACATGGCAATGAAATGAAATGAAAACTATAAAAATAATCCCATTCACAGTTGCATCCAAAAATACCTAGAAATAAGTGTAACCAAGGAGATAAAAGATTTATACTTAGAAAAGTATAACATACAGAAGAGAAAAACTGAAGAAGGTACAAGTAAATGAAAGTATATACAGTGCTTATGGAAAGGAAAAATTAACATCATTAAAATATTCATACTGACCTTTGCTGGTGGCTCAGTGGATAAAGCATTTGCATGGCATATGGAAGTCTTGAGTTTGATTCCCGGTCAGGGCACACAGGAGAAGCAAACATCTGCTTGTCCCCCACTCTCTCTTCCCCTTCTCTCCCTCTTCCTGCAACCAGTGGCTCTATTGGTTCAAGCGTAGCTTCAGGTACTGAGAATGGTTCCATTGGAGTGCATCATAATCAGGTGCTAAAAATAGTTCAGTACTCAGCATCAGCCTCGGATAGGGTTGCCAGGTGGATCCCAGTCAAGATTCATGCCAAGTCTGCCTCATTATCTCTCCTCTTCTCACCTAGAAAAACAAAACAAAACAAAACCATAGGCTATTCAAAGTAATCTATAGTTTCAATGCAATCCCTATTTAAATACCAATGCTGTACTTCACAAAACTAAAAAGAATTGTCCAAAAATTTATATGGGTCCATAAAAGACCCCAAATAACCACAGCAATCTTGAGAAACAGGAACAAAGTCTAAAGAAGAGTGAAATCCTACTCTTTGCAAAGTCATGAATTGATCTAACAGTTATTATCCTAAGTAAAATAAGTCAGTTAAAGAATGTCAAATACGATATAATTTCACTTATATATGGAAACTAAAGAACAATATATAAACACACACACACACACACAAACACACAGAAACAAGCACAGATACAAAGAACAAACTGATAGTTGCCAGAGGGGATGGAAGTTGGGGGATTAGATGAAAAATGTGAAGGGATCAAAAGACAGATTTTAAGTTGCAAAAAAGTCATGAATATGTAAACTACAGCATAAGAAATGTGGTCAATAATATTGTAATAACTATGTATGGTGACAGTTTGGTACTAGAAATATTTGGGAAAACACTTTGTAAAGTATATGATTGTCTAACCACTATGCTGTACACCTGAAACTACTACAAAATAATGTTAAATATAAACTGTAATTTAAAAATTGAAACAATAAATTAAAATCCACATATAAGAGGATAAAAAATAATAGAAGAAAGAAGAATACAGGGGGGGAAATAACATAGTTGAAGGCATCATGCAACCCAGCATCAAATTATAATACAAAGCTATATTAATCAAAACAGTATGGTCCTGGTCCTGGCATAAGAGCAGATATATATATATATATATATATATATATATATATATATATATATATATCAGTGGAACAGAACAGAGAGCTCAGAAATAAACCTATAACTTTATGATCAATCAATATTTACAAAAGATACAAGAAAATACAGTAAGTTAAAGACAGTATTCAATAAATGGCATTGGTAAAGTTAGATACTTGGAAAAAATAAAACAAGTCTACCTTCTTACACTATATACAAGCATAAACTCAAAATGGATTAATGATTTAAACTTGAGACTGAAATCATAAAAATCTTGGGTGGTTATAAGACAATAATTTTCAGATATTTCTCTTAACAATATTTTTTTCTGATATATTTCCTTGGGCAAGGAAAACAAAAAAATATACACACAAACAGAATTACATAAAACTAAAAAGTTTTTGCACAGCAAAGGAAACCATCAACAAAACAAAAAGACAATTCATGAATGGGAGAACATATTACCAATGAAATGTCTGACAAGTGTTAATATCCAAAATTAAAAAAGATATATAAACCTCAAAACCAAAAAATAAACAATCTAATAAAAAATGTGAAGTAAACATGAATAGACACTTTTTCAAAGAGGACAAATGGCCAATACATATAAAAAGATGCTCAACGTCACCAATCTTCAGAGAAATACATATTAAAACCACAGTAAGATATCACCTCACTACTATCAAAATGGCTGTCATCAATAAATCAGCAAACAATAAATGCTGGCAAGGATGTGGAGAAAAGGGAACCCTTCTGCACTGTTGGTGAAAATGCAGATTGTTGGAACACTGTGGAAAGCAGTATGGAGTTTCCTCAAAAATTTAAAAATTTACTGCTTTATGAACAAACAATTTCATCTCTAGGTATATATTTGAAGAAACTGAAAACATGAATTGAGAGAACATATGCACCTCCATCTTTACTGATGCATTATTTACAATAGCCAGATATGGAAGCAACCCAAGTACCCATCAATAGATGAGTAGATAAAAAATTGTGGTACATATGTATAATGGCATGTTATTCAGCCATAAAGAATAAAATCTTAAACATTTGCAGCAGCATGGATGAACCTAGAGAATATTATGATAAGTGAAATATGTCAGTCAGCAAAAGACAAATATCATATGATTTCAATTATATGTGGAATCTAAAGAGCAATATAAACAAACAAAACAGAGAAAAACTTATAGATACAGAAAACAGACTGAGGCATAGACATACCCATGGTTACTGGCTTGAGTCCAAAGGACGCTAGCTTGAGCCCAAGGTTTCTGGCTTGAGCAAGGGGTCACTGGCTCAGCTATAACCTTCTGGTCAAGGCACATGTGAGAAAGCAATCAATGAACAACTAAGGTGCTGCAAGAAAGAATTGATGCTTTTCATCTCTCTCTTTTACTGTCTGTCCGTCTCTATCTGCTCCTGTCTCTCTCTCACTGTCTCTCTCATTAAAAAAGAGAGAGACAGAGAGAGAGAGAGAGAGAATAGACTGAGGATTGCTCAGGGGAAGGGATTGGCAAACTGGGTGTATAAAGTGAAGGAAAGTGTTTAGAAGTTCAGATTAATAGTTACAGACAATCACGGGGTTTTGTAGTACATCATAGAGAATATAGTCATTAAAAGAAAGAATAAATAGAAGACCTGAATAAATGTATAAAAAAAGAAAATTACTAATTTTAAAACTTTCCACAAAAACCTTTAGGTCTAGATAACTTTAATGATCAATTTTGTTGCGTGATTATGAAAGATTAATAATATCATTCTCAAACACTTTGTAAAAATGTAAGAAGAGAAAACAGTTGCTAAACTCATTGTATGAGCCCAGTAGTATGCTCATACTAAAATCAGAAAAAGTAACTACAAGAAAAGAAAAATATAGACCATTATATTTTGCAAATATAAGTGTAAAAATTATCAATTACATAATAAAGACATGAATCAGAAGATATTAATAAGACTATATAACATAATGAATTTGGAGCATTCCTTGGATGCATTGTTTATTCTCTATCTATGTCAATCAATGTAATACAACAAATTAAAAAGGAAAATTAGGACAAAGAATTGCATGCTCATCTCAATAGATGCAGAAAAAAAATGTTTGACAAATTCTAACACCTTTTCATAAAAAATTCACTAAATAAAATAGAAATATAAGCAATTTCTCTGCCATAAAAGACATCTGTACATGAACACAGATAACATCATATTAAACTGAGACACCTGTATGCTTTCCTGTTAATTTAATAAACAATACAAAGGTATTTACTTTTGCCCCTTATATTGAACATTGTACTGGAGGTCTTAACCAGTTATTTAGGCAAGTGAATAAAACAGAATAGATCTATACTGAAAAAGAAGATTTTCTAATAATGGATGGCACAGTGTTATATTTAGAATATCTTAACAAAGCCACTAAATACTATTCAAATTAATAAAGAAGGTCAGCCAAGTAAGAAGATACATGATATGCATACCAAAAACAACAACAAAAAACAAACAAATGTATAGCTAAACACACCAATGAAAACTCTGAAAATCAAATTAAGAAAACAATAAAAATTAAAAAATCAATAAAACAGAAACATTAACAAAAGAAGTTAAAATATGCTGTGAAAACTACAAAATATTGTTGAAAAAAATTAAAAAAGACCTAATAAGTTGGAAGATAATCTATGTTAATGGATCAGAAGATTTAATAATGTTAAGAAAAAATATTCCTTAAACACTGTATAGATTTTCAATAAAATTCCACAAAATCCTAGCTCCCTTTTATGTAGAAATTTACAAGATTACTCTACAATTTATATGAAAATATAAGGAAACCAAAACAATCTTTAAAATGAGAAGCAAAGTTGGAGGATTCATACTTCTCAATTTTAAAAGTAATTAAAAAGATACAATAATCAAGATCATTTAGTATTGGGATAAGAATAAATATGTAGATAATAAAAATAAAATAAATAAATTGAACTAAATAAATTTTTTTGTGATTTTTATTCTTCATTTGGAAATTGAAAAGATGAAGGTCATATTATCCTAATAGCAAAACCAGACAAAGCAGTATAACAACAACACAATCCTACCAATCAACATCATCTATAAGTGAAAATTCTTAACAAAATATTAACAAACCAAATTCACAAATATTTAAAAAGAATTATAAACTGTAACTAAGTGAGATTTTTTTCCTTATAGATGCAACACTGGTTCAATATTTAAAAATCAATCAATGTATACTTGACTAATGGTGGTTCAGTGGATACAACATCAACTTGGAAGGCTGACGCCACAAATTTAAAACTTTATTGTTGCTGGCTTGAGCATGGGATCATCGATATGATCTATCATCACTGGTCTGAGCCCAAAGGTTGCTAGGAGGAGCAAGGGGTTGCTGGCTTGGCTGGAGCTCTCCTGTAAAGGCGCATATAAGAAGCAATCAATTCTATCTACTATAGTAACAGGTAAAAAGAAAAATCATTAGATCACATAAATAATTGGGGAAAAGTGACAAAATTAGACACCTATTCATGATAAAACTCTCAGTAAACTGAGAATAGAAGGGAACTTCCTCAACTTGATAAAGAAGTGGTACATATATACAAAGGAATACCTTTCAATCATAAGAAATGATGACATAGTATCATTTATGACAACAAGGATGGATCTTGATGACATTATACTGAGTGAAATAAGCAAATCAGAAAAAAACTAAGAATTGTATGATTACATACATAGGTGGACACAAAATTGAGACTCATGGACATAGATAAGAGTGCAGTGGTTACCAGGGGAAAGAGAAGGGAAGAAAGGGAGAGGAGGGGGAGGGGCATAAAGAGAAACAAATATAGGATGATGGAGGATGATATGACATTAGGTTACAAGTATACAGCATAATTGACTGTCCAAAGGATGTGCAGAAGTTTTCTCTAAATCTATGTACTCTGGTTGACCAACATCATCCTGTTTAATTTAATTATTTTAAAAAACCTGGAAGCTAATATCATACTTAATAGAAGTGTAAATGGGCAGGTGGCCAGATGGCAATGGAGTAGGTGGAAGTTCCAATTCCAACTTTCCAGAACAAAAGTGGATTACAACTTAATTTTAAGAACGATCATCTTGGAAAACCAACTTTGGACTATACTTAGAGGATTCTATAATATAACCAAGGACCACCTAACAAACCACAATGAGATTAGTAGGAAAAGTAGAGACACAGAAAGGCCTTCCCCACTAACAGGAGCAAGCGGAGGCTTGGAGGAACTCTAGCTGCAGGATGGGTTACCCAGATAGTTTAGGGTTCTCAGCCCCAGGACGAGAGCCACAGCCTAGAGCCGCAGAGCCTAGAATAAGTATACAAACAGTATTTAGCTGAGGAAAAAAACAGGATACTGTTTGTGAGAAAGAGACAGAACCCTCAGTCCAAGACTCCATCTTAAAGGACTGCACAGAAAACCCCCTTCAAAGCCACATACCCAGGGCTTCAGGAGCAGGGATCACTGAGAGGAATGGAGTTGCCAGAAGAGAGTGTAATCTCTGATGCACAGGGAGAAACACTTTGAGGGACAGCCACCCTAACCCCTGGTCTGAGTTACTCCTCAAATCTAAAGTGACCATTTTTCCTGGGAGCAGAAACACCAGCAAAAGGAAGAAATTACCCCACCCACTGGAGGCTCTCTTGTTCCAAGCAGAGCAAAGAAGCACTTAGAAGCAGGGAATACATCAGGGACACAGGTAGTGAATGCTGAGGTCTGAACTATAAAGCCCCACTCATGCTGCTGAGCACATGCCAGAGGACAGGGCAGCCATGGCTATAGCCAAGTGTGTGCACACAAGCCTGCCCATGGAGGCAGAAGGTGGGGTGGAAATCACCTGAGCCCAAATGCCCGAGTCGACGGCAGCAGTGGCAGTGGGCTGGCAGACAAACCACACATCAGGAACACAGAGGCCACACCCACTGAACTCCTGTGTCCACATCTTTCTGATGGCTGAAAAAGAAAAAAAAATAAAATGCAATAAAAAAGTCTGGATAGAATGACACTTAAGGCTAAGGGGCAAGCCAATTTAATACTGTACCTAATTTCTGAATTAAAGTACTGAGCTCAAAAAATAGCCAGCAGTAAGAGGTGGCAGAAAGTAGATCTCAGGGGAACTTAAGCTTTTAAAACAAACTTTCCCCAGGCCAAGAGTAGAAGAAATCTAGCCTAGGAGTGCACCTGCAGATGGCACCTGCACCAAGCAGAGGCAACCACAGATCTGGATCACCAGTAGCTCCAAAAAGATTGATAACAGCAAGTCAAAGGCAGTGACCTCCACTGATCTGCACCAGACTCCGGCCAGGGTGGTCCAGGGCATGCACATCCAGCAGTGAGGTTGTTAGGTTCAGGACCTAACAACCCTTGTTAAAGTGGTATCTTAAGGAAGGGTTCCTCACAGCTGACCCAGGAAAGACATAGAAAATTCCAAAATAAATAGCAAAAAGAGCAGTGACAGCAGAGAAGTAGCCCACACTGGATTAAAAACAACAGCTGATGCCAACTCAAGAAGATCTAGAAACAACACAACTGCAAATTGAAGGCAGACAATATCAACCCTAGACTTAGTTAGGTACACAAACAACACACCCAAAGCAGGGATCTATGCAGACAAAATGGAAAGACAGAGAAATGCAATCCTAATAAAACAATAAGAGAAATCCCAGAAAAAGAACTGAATGCAATGAAAATAACCAAACTACCAGATGCAGAGTTTAAAATAATGACTGATAGGATGCTCAAAGATCTTAGAGCAACAATGAATGGACATAATGAGCACCTAAATAAAGAGATAGCAAGCATCAAAAAGTATATTGAAATAATAAAATAGAACCAGTCAGAAATGACAAATACAATATCAGATGTGAAGACTACACTAGAAGCAATTAAAAGTAGGCTGAGTGAAGCAGAAGATCAAAACAGAGATTTAGACACAAGATAAACCAAAGCACAGAAGTGAAGCAGCAAAAAGAAGAGGCTCAAAAAGTCTGAGAAAACTCTAAGAGAGCTCTGTGACAACATGAAGAGAAACAAAATCCACATAATAGGAGTTTCTGAAGGACAAGAGAAAGAACAAGGGATAGAGAACTTGATTGAAAAAAATCAGTTAAAAACTTCCCTAAATTGATGAAGGAAAAAGTCACACAAGTACAAGAAGCACAGAGAGTCCCATTAAAGAGGGACCCTAAGAGGCCTACACCAAGACAAATCAAAATAAAAATGCCAAAAAGAAGGTAAAAATAAAGAATACTAAAAGCTGCAAGAGAAAAGTAGTTAATTACCTACATAGGAGCTTTCAAAAGGCTGACATCTGACTTCTCAACAGAAACACTAGAGGCAGAAGGGATTGGCAAGAAATACTCAAAGTAATGCAAAACAAGAGCTTACAACCAAGATTTCTTTATTCTGCAAAGCTATCATTTAAAATTGAAGGAGAAATAAAAAGCTTCACAGACAAAAAAAAAAAAAAATCAAGGAATTCATTACAACCAAACCAAGCAAGCAAGAAATGTTAAGGGGCCTGTCTTAAACATAAAAAAGGGGAAAAATTTAGAAAAAGAAAGATGTAGATATAAAGAATAAAATGGAAATAAACAACTACATAGCAAAAATAACCTTAAATGTAAATGGATTAAATGCTCTAATCAAAAAACATACTATAGCTGCATGGATAAGAAAACTGACCTTTACATATACAGTCTACAAGAGACCCACCTCAAAATAAAAGAGACACACAGACTGAAAGTGAAGGGATGAAAAAAAATATCATGTAAATGAAAATAAAAATAAAAAGTTGGGGTAGCAATATTTATATTTGACAAAATAGACTTTTAGCAAAGGCTATAGTGGCCCTGGCCGGTTGGCTCAGTGGTAGAGTGTCGGCCTAGCGTGTGGAAGTCCCAGGTTTGATTCCCGGCCAGGGCACACAGAAGAAGCACCCATCTGCTTCTCCACCCCTCCCTCTCTCCTTCCTCACTGTCTCTCTCTTCCCCTCCTGCAGCCAAGGCTCCATTGGAGCAAAGATGGCCCAGGTGCTGGGGATGGCTCCATGGCCTCTGCCTCAGGCGCTAGGATGGCTCTGATCACAACAGAGTGACGCCCTGGATGGGAAGAGCATCGCCCCCTGGTGGGCGTGCTGGGTGGATCCTGGTTGGGCACATGTGAGAGTCTGTCTGACTGCCTCCCTGTTTCCAGCTTCAAAAAAATACAAAAAAACCCCCAAAACCAAAGGCTATAGTAAGTGATAAAGAAGGTCACTACATAATGATACAGGGAGCAATCCAACAGGAAGATATAACTATTATAAATAGCTATGTGTCTAAAAAAGAAACACCTAAATTTATAAAGCAGATTTTGATGGACATAAAGGGCGAGATCACCCGTATTACTATAATATTAAAGTATTTTAATACCCCACTCACATCAATAGATAGATCCTCAAGAATAAAAATTAACAAGGAAAGAATAACCTTAAATGACACACTAGATCTACTGCATTTAATAGATATCTTCAAAACTTTCCTCCCTAAAGCAGGAGAATATAGATTCTTTTCAAGTGCTCATGGTACATTCTCTATGATAGACCACCTGCTAGGATACAAAATGAGTCTCAATAAATTTAAGAACACTGATATCATATCAAGCACCTTCTCTGCTCATAATGGCATGAAACTAGAAATCAACTAAAATAGAAAAACTGAAAAACATTCAAACACTTGGAAATTAAACAGTATGTTATTAAATAATGAATGGGTTGACAACGAGATCAAAGAAGAAACAAAAAAATTCCTTGAAACAAATGAAAATCAACATAAAATAATTCAATATTTATGGGACACAGCAAAAGCTGTCCTGAGAGGAAAATTCATAGCATTACAGGCATATGTTAGGAAGCCATAAAAAAAACCAAACACAACCAAAAACCTAATCCAACATCTAAAAGAACTAGAAAGAAACAACAACAAACAAAGTCCATAGAAAGTAGAAGGAAGAAAATAATAAAGATCAGAATGGAAATAAATGACATAGAGGCTAAAGAAACAATACAGAAGATCAATGAAACTAAGTGCTGGTTCTTTGAAAAGGTAAACAAGATTGAGGAACCTTTAACCAGACTCACCAAGAAAAAAAGAGAGAGGACTTAAATAAATAAAATTAGAAATGAGAATGAGAAGTAACAACTGACACAGCAGATATACAAGGATTGTAAAAAAAAAATACTATAACAATTGTATGCCAAAAATTAGGCATTCTAGGTGAAATGTACAAATTCCTTGAAACATAATCATCTTTCAAAAATCAATCTGGAAAAACCAGAAGACCTAAATAGACCAATTACTTCAAATGAGATTGAAACAGTTACCAAAAAACTCCTAACAAACAAAAGTCCTGGGCCAGATGGCTTTATAGGTGATTTTTACCAAATATTTAAAGAACTAACTCCTATTCTTCTCAAGCTTTTCCAAAATATTTAAGAGGAGGGAAGAATTCCAAGCTCCTTTTATGAGGTGAGTATAATTCTCATCTCAAAACCATGCAAAGACACTACAAAGAAAAAAAAAACTATTGGCCAATATCTCTGATGAACTTAGATGTTAAAATTCTCAACAAAATATTAGCATGCCAGATTCAGCAATACATAAAAAATATCATACATCATGATCAAGTGAGATTTATTTTGGGGAAGCAAGGCTGGTATAATGTTCACAAAACAATCAATGTGATTCATCACATAAACAAAAAGGAGAAAAATCACATGATAATATCAATAGAAGCAGAAAAAGCATTTGATAGAATCTAGACCCATGTATGATCAAGATTCTCAGCAAAGTGGGAATACAGGGAACATACTTCAACATGATAAAGGACATATATGAAAAACCCACAGCCAGCATCATACTCAATGGGCAAAAATTAAAAGCAATCCCCTTAAGATCAAGAACAAGGCAGAGGTACCCTCTTTCACCATGTCCAAAAGAGAAATTTATATATAAAAACAATCCCCTTCACTACTGCAACAACAAGAAGAAAAACTACCTAGCTGTAAATTTAACCAAGCAGGTTTAAAACTTGTACTCGGAAAATTATAAAACATTGATAGAAGAAATCAAGGAAGATACAAACAGGTGAAAGCATATACCATTTTCATGGATAGGAAGAATAAACATCATTAAATGTCTATATTACCCAAAGTAATCTATAAATTCAATGCAATTTCTATTAAAATTCCAATGGCATACTTCAAAGATATAGATAAAATATTTCAAAAATGTACATGGAACCAAAAAAAAAAAAAACCCCACGAATAGCCTCAGCAATCTTAAAAAAGAAGAATAAAGTGAGTGGTATCACACTTCCTAATACCAAATTATACTACATGGCTATTGTACTCAAAACAGCTTGGTACTGGCATAAGAACAGGCATACAGATCAATGGAACAGAACAGAGAACCTAGGAATAAACTCACACCTATTTGGACAATTGATATTTGACAAAGGAGGTAAAACTATACAATGGAATAAAGGCAGTCTCTTTTACAAATGGTGTTGGGAGAATTGGATAGGTAATTGCAAGAAAATGAAAATAGACCACCAACTTACACCATTCACAGTAATAAACTGAAAATGGATAAAATATTTAAATGTAAGTCATAAAACCATAATCATCTTGGAAGAAAACATAGGCAGTAAGATCTCCAACGTCTCTCCCAGCAATATATTTGCTGATTTATCTCCACAGTAAGTGAATAAAGGACAGGATGAACAAATGGGACTATATGAAACTAAAAAGCTTTTGCACAGCTAAAGAAAAAGCCATGGCCGAAATAGCACAGATTGGAGAGCGTTTGACTGAACAGCTAAAGACAATATGAACAAAATAAAAAGACCAAACAATGGGAGAAAATATTTGAGTATAAGTCTGATAACGGGTTAATAACCAAAATGTATAAAGAACATGTAAAATTCAACACCAGGAAGATAAACAATCCAATCAAAAAATGAGCTAAAGAACTGAATAGACATTTCTCCAAAGAGGACATACAGATGGCCAATAGGCATATGAAAAAATGTCCAATATCAGTAATCATTAGAGAAATCAAATTAAAGCCACAATGAGCTATCACTTCACAGCAGTTAGAATGGTGCTTATTAACAAAATAACACATAATAAGTGCTGGTGAGTATGTGGAAAACAAGGAACCCTCCTGCACTGTTGGTGGGAATGCAGACTGGTTCAGCCACTGTGGAAAACAGTATAGAGATTCCTCAAAAAATTAAAAATGGAACTGCCTTTTGTCCTATTGTAATACAATATTAAAATGATAATACACCATGGCTAGGCAGGGTTTTGAAAGGCAGAAACTGTAGACTAAACCAAAGTTACAAGGCTAGTATGTCCAAAAAACAATTTTATTTTAAAACACTTGGGTGCAAGCAGGCTGAGACCAACAAAGGGTGTCAGCCCCAAACTAGGGGAAAGGAGTAATAGATACAGGACCTAGGGGCAGCTGCTACAGGCACCTGTTGACATCAGGGTAGTGCACCAGTACATTCAGATTAGCATATCCTGGTTTATGGTTTTGGTCACTGACTTGAGGATAAGCAGGAAGTGGAGTTTACATTTGGCAAGAATGTCTCTTCCATAAGTTAATACAGGTCTAATTGGTGTAGGTACATTACCGATCCATCTGACTTTCTTTCTGTGAGACAAGATAAAGTTTTAAGATTTGTGATTTTAATATCGGCTGCCTCCTTTCCTAACCTTAAGGTCAGGTTCCTACTAAATGTTTGCTCCCAAGGACACTTCCCAGACCCTGCTGTGAAGATAAACTTCTTGCTGCATCTCAAAGGGGAGGCCAGGAAGCCCTTAAGAAATTATAGCAAGCAAATTAATTATAACCTGACAGTGGAGGAATGATATGTACTGTTTCATAATTTTGGTGTATCTGTTTGTGGAAGACAATGTCTTTGGTATGTGGATTGGAGTAGTGCCACAGATTCTCGAAATTCTTTGCACCTCAGCTGAATCATACCTTAGCAGCATCAGTTGTAAGAGAGGCTTGGGCCAGGTCAAAGGTCTGGGCGGGAGTACTTAGTAGACTAGCCCTTCTTTCTCCTTCAGGCTTGCATTGTTCTGGAGATTGCACATTAGTAGCCATTTAATCTATCAGCTTTATCCTAGTAATCCAAAATTGACTTATCATTTTATTTTATTTTATTATTTTTTTCTGCATTTCTCTGAAGCCAGAAATGGGGAGGAAGCCAGATAGACTCCTGCATGCATCCAGAGCCATTCTAGCACCTGAGGCAGAGGCCACAGAGCCATCCTCAGCACCCGGGCAAACTTTGCTCCAATGGAGCCTCGGCTGCGGGAGGGGAAGAGAGAGACAGAGAGGAAGGAGAGGGGGAGGGGTGGAGAAACAGATGGGCGCCTCTCCTGTGTGTCCTGGCCAGTAATCAAACCCGGGACTCCTGCACTCCAGGCCGATGCTCTACCACTGAGCCAACCGGCCAGGGCCGACTTATCATTTTAAACACAATTAAAGAAATTCAGCATTATAAAAGGCTAAAATTAAAACCATATTATTTATTCAATATATGCAAAAAAAAGCATTTGACATACTTCAACACCAACTCATAATCAAAATAAAAAATATAACTTTCAGCACACTAAGAATATAAGGAAAATTTCTCAACATAATATAGGGCATTTATGAAAAGTGTAATATTTTTGCCCAGATTTGTCAGGTAGAAATAGTCAGGTGAACTTCACTAAAATTAAAAATAAAAGCACAAAGAAAAAAACCAATTATCCAGCACAAACTAAAAAATTTAGACTCCAATCAGAACAAGGTGCAAGCATGCATACATATACATATCAGACATTGTTCACAGATATTTAATTAATATTATTGGCACTGTTTAAGTTTACCTTTCAAAATATCACAAGTTCAGTGGAGACAGAGGCAGGGTTCCTACATACAGCTAAGCAAAGTGTACAATGTACAACTAATGGGCACCATTCACACAGGCAATAATGTGAATGGCATCCCCTGGATTTGTAAAATATAGTGGTCCTTCAGTAGACATTTGCCTTTAGCAAAGTTATTCAAGGAGTATTAATTATATCTACCAAATTATTTATCAAACTCGTACTGCAATACTATTTTTTTCAATGAAGTAAATTTTCATATCCTTTCCAGTTTGTTTTTAGTACACATCCAAGCTAACAAAAGAAGCACCAACTCTTTTCCTTCTGAGCAGATTTCTGATATAATATACCTCCCTATCACATTTTTCATCCTCAAAATGAACCCAACTTGATTTATATGTTCTCAGAAGGCAAACTGAAGAATTATTATTGAAGGGTTGAGTTGATAATTTATATTATCCTCTATTATTTAAATTGAATATAATGGTTATCAATGTTTTCCAGAGCAATTTTTTTCCCAGAAAATAAAAGTTTTTTCTAACAGCTGTTTCTTATTAGACCACTCATAAAAACCAAGGTCAATCTATTAAATTGTTACTCAAGTAAAAATATTTCTACTTGGAATTCAGATAAGGGAGCCTGGTCTATTGCATTCTGTTATCTAAGTTGGCATAGGACCAGAATTACAAGAATCTAGAAAAATTGATAGTTAAAGTAGCATAGTAATTTGATCTCAAATAACAGTTGTTTCAGTTGTACCTCTGTCAGGAGACGGATAGCAGTCAGTTCAAGATTAAGCTCTCAGAAATATTTCTAGAATTCTGATATCCCAAGCCATTAATTAAAAGAAATTCATATACCTTAGATATCTGATAAGCTAAAGACTAAGCCGACATTATATTATATGACAATTCAAAGACCTAAGGTATATTCTTGCTGAGGCAGAGTTAGTCCACCTATACATAGAACTGCCTGCAGAATCGCCTTCAGGCACAGCCAAATGTGTCCTTAAAAACGAAAATTTGAATCTATTCTAGTGCTTAAACAGAAATCTTGTTGCATTTGCAGAGTTCAGAATCCTAGGTTGTGGAAGAAATTATCCTGACCTAGAAAAAGTTAAGAAAAACCCTTACCATGAATCTAAATCATTCTGGCTTATAACTTTGTTATAGAACATCTGATCTGAAGTAGTACATCATTGAAATGTGCTACTCAAGTTGGGTATTCCCAAGTAGTTGAACAAATTAACATGATGGATAAAACTACTGGTATTATTCACTTGAACCATTTAAAATATACCAACAGGGATGGCTTCATTTTTCCATGCCAATCTACTTGATATTTTGATCATGATAGGTGGAAATGTCTGGTCACTAATATAAAGATACTTAAAAACAAAACAAACAAACAAATAAAACTAAAGCTTTCTTCTCTACCCAGTAAAATATTCAATGTTCATATAATATCAAAAAACATTTTCATCTCACTGGACAAATATTCAGTGGTAATATACTCATAAATCCAGAATTGACACAACTTCATTAGTGATTTTGGTGTAGACAAAAGTGATTTTATCTACAGCCAATAGCAGTGCCACTAGAAAGACTACATCATGAATATTCCAAAAAAATAATTTGGATACTTTAATACATTTATTCATTTATATGAGTAGATGATGTTGACTTAAGGTGAAATCAAATTATAACCTGTCTATGTGTTAACTGGATTAAAAGGGAAAATTTTTCTCCAGTAAATATTTATAACAAAAACAAAACAAAAAAAGAATAAAAATATAATATCCCAAACTAAAGATGTACCATTCTCCCTCACTGCAGATCTATAAAGTCCAGAGGGGCTTTGGCATATCTTACTTAGAGTCAATGGTTAAAACTATTAATCTCCTCTGTTCCCAAGACAAATAAAAAATATATCATCAAAGTGTGGTCCATAACTTCAGAAAATCAAGTAATAAAATATACCATATTATTAAAATAAAATAAAAACAATAGTCATCAAAAACATAGAAAAACCATTTGACATAACCCTACATTCCTCTATAATAAAAACAAGAAACTAAAATGGAGGAAAATTTACTAGAGCTTATGAGGACACCTATAAAAAAACACAGCTAACATATTTAATGGTGAAAGATTGAGTGCTTTATCCCTTAAGACCAAGAACAAGACAAGAATATCCATTCTCACTAATCCTATTCAACATTCTACTGTAGTTTCAATACAAAATGACTGTATAAGTAAATGAAGTATCAAAGATTCTCTATTGGAAATAAATAAGTGAAACTATCTCTGTCTGCAGATGACATATATGTACTAAATCCTAAGGAATTCACAAAAAAATTATTAGTACTAATAAATAAGTTCAGCTAGTTCATAGGATACAAAACCAATATAAGCTTCTTGGTCAAATAAGTTTGTAAAATATGATTTTTATGCTTGCTCGCTTATACCTTGCATTGGGGGTTGGGCAGCACCAGGTATATGTGATCTGTGAAATTGCAAATTACCATATTTTTCGCTCCATAAGACACAACTGACCATAAGACACACTTAGAGTTCTAAGGTGGAAAATAAGAAAACAAATATTGTGAACCAAATGATGTGTTAAAATATTTAATAGAATATACCACAATAATATTTCAGCAATGTAAACTCAACAGAAGTATTAACAACCATTAACACTGTTATTAACAAATGAGAAGAGACTTTGATGTTCAAATACTCTTCTAATTTTCCAGGAACCCCAGGAACTCATCATTGCTAGTGTCAGAATTCAAGAAGCTCAGTTGCTCACAATCACTGGTATCACTTTCTTTGCTATTTTCATATATGTTACCATCTTCAGTGCCATCTAAAACATTACTAGTGCCACATTTTTTGAAAGACCGTACCACAGTTTCCTTCTTCAATGACTACCATGTTTTCACCCATTCACAAACTTGAGTGATAGTGGGTCTCTTCATTCGTCCAGTTGGTGTCAGATCATGATTACCAGCAGCCATTCCTTTGTTCCACTCTTCTCGCATAAAGACTTTAAATGGTTTGTTGATGGAAATGTCTAGAGGTTGCAAGTGGCTGGTAAGACTCCCAGGAATTACAGCTAGATGAGTCTTCACTTCTTTAAAGTTGGGTTTTTTTGTTTGTTTGTTTTTGTTTTGTGAAGATTCGCTAATATGTGCTCTAAAATCGACAAGCACTAATACGGCAGTAAGTGACATCAACACTCCACACAGAGCTCCAGCAGCTGCAGCAGAGTCCTCCACCCCTGCAGCACACCTTTCATGTCTGCCCTCAATGATGCCAGATGAATGCACCGACACAACGTCGCTCGCCTTCCCTCCTGCACTGCATTCAACTGTGGAAACTGGAACCAGGAGATCACTCAGCAGAGGCTGGGTTCTGCACATCACCATGGTCAATACGATTATGCTCCTGCTGACGCTCATTCTACATATGTTTACCGGTGCAGTGCTCAGCAACAGCTAAAAAAAAAAAAAAAAAGAACATTCGCTCTATAAGACACATGGGCATTTTCCTCTCCACCGTTGGGGGAAAAAAGTGTTCCTTATAGAGTGAAAAATATGGTAACTTCCTCCTTGGGAAGGGCCATTGTTTTGCTGATGTTTTGCAGGGAGAGAAGAGACAATGCAGAGTGCTGAAAGAGAAGGAAGTCAGGTTTGCAGACTGAACAGGGAGAATGCAGAGTGCTGAAGAAGCCAGTTTGTGCAGAAGGGAGATGGTGTGCAGATGGAGAACAAGAGGTGAAGGGCCTTTGTGAGCCCTGCTGAGACTGGTGAGGCCTTTGATTCCAGGAGGAACCAGAAGAGATTCTCCTGGTTGTGGAACTAGATAATGTGTCAATGGCTTTGGGAACCCTGTGTGTTTGTTCCTCTGCCAGTGTGAGACTTTAATAGAAGAATGGCTTTAATTTTTGGCTCTACTGATTCTTTATCATCTGTCCAAATTCAATGAGAACCTGTATATGCGTGGCCACAATGGCAGCGGCTACTGGACATACAAAGATATTCAATTTTATTTCTACACATTAGCAGTGAACAATCCGAAAATAAAATTGGGAAAACAATTCAGTTTATAATACCTTAAAAAGAATAAAATACCTAGCATTAAATTCTGAAAACTATAAAAATGCTGATGGAAAATAAAAAGGACTGAAATACATGGAAAGACCACCCAGATTCATGGAGATTTAATGTTGTTAAGAGGACAATACTTATCAAAATTAATTTATACAATCATTATAATTTCTATCAAAACACAAGCTGCCGCCCTGGCCGGTTGGCTCAGCGGTAGCGCATCGGCCTAGCGTGCGGAGGACCCAGGTTCGATTCCCGGCCAGGGCACACAGGAGAAGCGCCCATTTGCTTCTCCACCCCTCTGCCGCGCTTTCCGCTCTGTCTCTCTCTTCCCCTCCCGTAGCCATTGGAGCAAAGATGGCCCAGGCGCTAGGGATGGCTCTGTGGCCTCTGCCTCAGGCGCTAGAGTGGCTCTGGTCGCAACATGGCGACACCCAGGATGGGCAGAGCATCGCCCCCTGGTGGGCAGAGCATCGCCCCTGGTGGGCGTGCCGGGTGGATCCCGGTCGGGCGCATGCGGGAGTCTGTCTGACTATCTCTCCCTGTTTCCAGCTTCAGAAAAATGGAAAAAAAAAAAACAAACAAAAAAAAACACAAGCTGCCTTCTTGCAGACACTGACATCCCAATCCTAAAATTTATATGGAATTAAATCTTAAATATGACAGAAAAAGGATAAGGAGCAAAAATTTTAAAAGTTGGAATTAATCAAATTAAAACTTCTGTGATCCAACGAACAACATCAAGAGGTTCAAAAGATAATCTAGTGATTCTCTTATACAACGGTTGTTACTTGAAGTATTAATACTTAGATGGATGGTTGTTAACTCACATATGTAATTTACAATATTCCCTTCAACATTTTTGTATTGAATTTTTCCTATAAGGAGTGACATCTACAAAAATGGTAATGTAAAAGATCTAAGGATCTGTGTCCCTCCACCAAAGCAATAATAAGCTGACAAAACCTGTTAGAATTGAGTTGTTCAAAACTCGAATCTAATAAAAGACACACAACTACTGCCTGAGACAAGGGAATAATGCACAGGCTAGCAAAAGATAAAAGTCAAGGAATGTAGAAGCTGTGTGTGATGGTTAATTTTATGGGTCAGCTTGGCAGAATTATAAGGTGCTCAGAAATTTAGTTAAAAGCTATTTTTGGATGTGTCTGTGAGGGTGTTTCTGAATAAGATTAACATTTGAATTGATAGTCTAAGTAAAGCAGATTGCCTTCCCAATGTGGGTAGTCACCTCCAGGCCATCAAGGTCCTGAACAGGAAAAATAAAAAGTAAAGAAAGGGAGAAAGGGGGAATTTCTGCTTTCTGTCTAAGTGTATGAGGTAGGTCATTAGTCTTCTCTTAGCTTTGGACAGAAACATAAACTATCGGTTCTTATCTTCATGCAATTAGTTCTCTTTATTCTTAGGCTTTCAGGCTTAGACTGACTGGAACTACATTGGCTTTCTTGATGTTCTGAACATACATTATATATATATATATATAAAATCTCCTCTGGATCTGTTTCTCTGGAATACCCTGAAATACCCTAACTAATACAGACTTGAGGCCATGGCCAGGCAGATCAGTGGGTAGAGCATTATCCTGGCATTTTGAGGCTAAAGGTTTAATCCCCACTCAGGGCATATGCAAGGAGTAACTAATTTATTAAATACTAGCATTGAATAAATGAAATTATAATTAAAAAGCACAATACCATTTATATTTGTGCCCCCAAAATGAAATACTCAGGTATACATTTGACAAACATGTACAAGATCTATGAGGAGAATTATAAAACTCCGATGAACAAAATCAAAGAACCAAATAAATAGAAATTATGTTTCTGTATATGGAAAAATATCAATATTTTCAACATGTCAGTTATACCAATCTTGATTTATGAGTTTGATATAATTTTATTCAAAATCAATTAAAGTTATTTCATGAATATCAACAACTTAATTGTAAAGTTTATATAGACAAGACAATAATCCAGAATAGCCAAAACAATATTGAAGGAGAAGGACAAAGTTGGAAAGCTGATGTTACCCAACTTCAAGAGCTACTATAATCTTATAGTAATCAAGATAGTGTGCTATGGGTGAATTAAGAGACAAATAGATCAATGGAACAGAATGCACAACCCAGAAATAAACTAGCATAGTCACTAATCTTTAATAAAAGACCAAAGACAATATAATAGAGGAAAGATATAAATTTTAAGAAATTGTGTTGGAACAAGTATGTACTCACATGCAAAAATATAAATAAATAAATCTAGACAAAAACTCATATACCCTTTGCAAATGAACTCAAAACAGATCACAGACATAAATATAAAATGCAGAAGTATAAAACTAGAATAAAACATAGGAGAAAACCTACATGACCTTGAGGATGGTGATGACTTTTCAGATGAAACAGCAAAGCAAAAATCCAAAGAAATATTTGATAAACTTGACATCATTAAAATCAAAAATTGCTTTCAGCAAAAGAAACTGACAACAAAACAAATAGGCAGCCAACCAAAGAGGATATTTGCAAACAACAGCTCCGATTAAAGCTTCATATCCAAAATACATAAAAAAAAAACCTCACATAGTTCAGCAATAAACAAGCAAACAAAACAGTTAAAAATGGGGAGAGGACCTGAAAGGACACTTTTCCTAAGAAGATATACAAATGGCCAATACATATATGAAAACCTGCTCATCTTCACTAGCTATTTGAGAAATGCAAAGCAAAACTACAATGAGATATCACTTCACACATGTTAGATTGGCTATTATCAACAAAACAGGTAATAATAAGTATTAGGGAGGTGGTGGAGATAAGGGAAGCCTCATTCAATGCTGGTGGAACTGAAAACTAGTATAACCACTATGGAAGAAAGGATAGTGGTTCCTCAAAAAATTAAAAATAGATCTACAATATGACCCAACAATCCTTCTAAGGGGTATATATCCAAAAAAACTAAAAAAAAACATTGGTGCATAAAGACACATGCATCCACATGTTCATCACACATTATTCACAGCGGCCAAGACATGGAAATAACCAAAGTGTACTTTGAAAGAGGACTGGATAAAGAAGATGTGGGATATATATATATATATATATATATATATATATATATATATATATATATATATATATAATATATATGTAAAATGGAATACTACTCAACCATGAGAAATGATGACTATCACCATTTACAACATTGAGAACATTAAACTAAGTGAAATGACTAGAGCAGAAAAAGCTAAGAACTATATGATTTCACAAATAAGTGGAATATAAAACTGAGACTTATGGACATAGAATAAAGTGAAGTGGTTACCAGAGGGAAGGGGATATGTGGGAAGAGAATGAGAGAAGGGAGTAAAGAAGGACAAGTATGCAGTGATGGAGAGTGATTTGACTTTGGGTGATGGGTACACAACATAATCAACAGTTCAAATGCTATAGAGATGTTTACCTGAAACCTATTTATTCTTATTGATCAATGTCACCCCATTAAATTTAATATTCCAGAAAAAATAATTAAAAACTGCTCTGTATAAGACAATGTTGAAAATAAAATGACAAGCCACAGACTTGGATAAATGTTCACAAGGCACATCTGAAAGTGGATTGTTGTTTAAATTACACAAAGAACTCTGAAATCTCAGCAATAAGAATAGAAACACCCTGAATAATAACATGAGCCAAAGACTATAACAGGCACTTCACCAAAGAAGATATATAGATGGTAACAAAAAAGGAAAAGATACTTCACATTGTGAAAAGTCACAATTATACAACAACTATAAACTACTATATACCCATTCAAATGGCCAGATTACAAAACACTGACAACATCAAATTCTGGGGAGGATGTAGAGCAACAGGGACTCTCATTCATTGCTAGTGGGAATGCAAAATAGCACAACCATTTTTTTAATTATAATTTTATTTTTTTAATGGGGCGACATCAATAAATCAGGATACATATATTCAAAGATCAACAAGTCCAGGTTATCTTGTCTTTCAATTATGTTGCATACACATCACCCAAAATCAGATTATCGTCTGTCACCTTCTATCTAGTTTTCCTGGTACCCCTCCTCCTCCCCCTTTCCCTCTCCCTTTCCCCCCTCCCCCCGTAACCACCACACTCTTATCAATGTCTCTTAGTTTCACTTTTATGTCCCACCTACTTATGGAATAATGCAGTTCCTGTTTTTTTCTGATTTACTTATTTCACTTCGTATAATGTTATCAAGATCCCACCATTTTGCTGTAAATGATCCAATATCATCATTTCTTATGGCTGAGTAGTATTCCATAGTGTATATGTGGCACATCTTCTTTATCTAGTCATCTATTGACGGGCTTTTTGGTTGTTTCCATGTCCTGGCCACTGTGAACAATGCTGCAATGAACATGGGGCTGCATGTGTCTTTACGTATCAATGTTTCTGTGTTTTGGGGGTATATACCCAGTAGAGGGATTGCTGGGTCATAAGGTAGTTCTATTTTCAGTTTTTAGAGGAACCACCATACTTTCTTTCATAATGGTTGTACTACTTTACATTCCCACCAACAGTGGATGAGGGTTCCTTTTTCTCCATAGCCTCTCCAACATTTGCTATTACCTGTCTTGTTAATAATAGCTAATCTAACAGGTGTGAGGTGGTATCTTATTGCAGTTTTGATTAGCATTTCTCTAATAACTAAAGAAGATGAGCATCTTTTCATATATCTGTCGGCCATTTGTACTTCCTCCTGGGAGAAGTGTCTGATCATGTCCTCTTCCTATTTTTTTATTGGATTGTTTGTTTGTTTGTTGTTGAGTTTTATGAGTTATTTGTATATTTTGGATATTAGGCCCTTATCTAAGCTGTTGTTTGAAAATATCATTTCCCATTTAGTTGGCTTTCTGTTTATTTTGTTATCAGTTTTTCTTGCTGAGCAAAAACTTCTTAGTCTGATGTAGTCCCATTCATTAGTTTTTGCCTTCACTTCTCTTGCCATTGGAGTCAAATTTATAAAATGCTCTTTAAAACCCAGGTCCATGAGTTTAGTACTTATGTCTTCTTCTATGTACATTATTGTTTCAGGTCTTATGTTTAGATCTTTGATCCATTTTGAGTTAATTTTAGTACAGGGGGACAAACTGTAGTCCAGTTTCATTCTTTTGCATATGGCTTTCCAGTTTTCCCAGCACCATTTATTGAAGAGGCTTTTTTTTCTCCACTGTGTGTTCTTGGCCCCTTTATCAAAAATTATTTGACTATATATATGTGGTTTTATTTCTGAACTTTCTATTCTGTTCCATTGGTCTGAGTGTCTATTTTTCTGCCAATACCATGCTGTTTTGATTGTCGTGGCCCTATAATAGAGTTTGAAGTCAGGTATTGTAATGCCCACAGCTTCATTCTTTTCCTTTAGGATTGTTTAGGCTATTCGGGGTTTTTTATAGTTCCATATAAATCTGATGATTTTTTGCTCTATTTCTTTAAAAAATGTCATTGGAAGTTTGATGGGAATTGCATTAAATTTGTATATTGCTTTGGGTAATATAGCCATCTTAATTATATTTATTTTTCCTAACCAAGAACAAGGAATATTCTTCCATTTCATTATATCTTTCTCGATTTCTCTTAACAATGGTTTATAGTTTTCATTATATAAGTCCTTTACATTCTTTGTTATGTTTATTCCTAAGTATTTTATTTTTTTTGTTGCAATCATGAAGGGGATTATTCTTTTGAGTTCCTTCTCAGTTGTTTCATTGTTGGCATATAGAAAGGCTATTGACTTTTGTATGTTAATTTTGTATCCTGCGACCTTACTGTATTGGCTTATTGTTTCTAGTAGTCTTTTTGTGGATTCTTTGGGGATTTCGATGTATAGGATCATATCATCTGCAAAAAGTGATACCTTTACTTCTTCTTTTCTGATATGGATGCCTTTTATTTCTTTGTTTTGTCTGATTGCTCTGGCTAGAACCTCTAGTACCACATTAAATAAGAGTGGACAACCCTGTCTTGTTCCTGATTTAAGGGGGAAAGCCTTCCGTTTAGTGCCATTTAATATGATGTTAGCTGATGGTTTATCATATATGGCTTTATCATGTTGAGATATTTTCCTTCTATACCCATTTTGTTGAGAGTCTTAAACATAAAATTGTGTTGTATTTTATTGAAAGCCTTTTCTGCGTCTATTGATAAGATCATGTGGTTTTTGTTCTTTGTTTTGTTGATATGGTGTATTACGTTAACCGTTTTACATATGTTGAACCATCCTTGAGATTCTGGGATGAATCCCAATTGATCATGATGTATTATTTTTTTAATATGTTGTTGTATTCTATTTGCTAGTATTTTGTTTAGTATTTTAGCATTTGTATTCTTTAGAGATATTGGTCTGTAGTTTCCTTTTTTTGTGCCATCCTTGACTGGTTTTGGTATGAGGGTTATGTTGGCCTCATAAAATGTGTTTGGAAGTATTGCTTCTTCTTCAATTTTTTGGAAGACTTTGAGTAGAATAGGAACCAAGTCTTCTTTGAATGTTTGATAAAATTCGCTGGTATAGCCGTCAGGGCCTGGACTTTTATTTTTGGGAGGTTTTTAATGGTTTTTTCTATTTCTTCTCTACTGATAGGTCTGTTTAGGCTTTCTGCTTCTTCTTGACTCAGTCTAGGAAGGTTGTATTGTTCTAGGAATTTATCCATTTCTTCTAGGTTGTTGAATTTAATGGCATAAAGTTTTTCATAGTATTCTACAATAATTCTTTGTATATCTACGGTGTCCATGGTGATTTCTCTTCTTTCATTTTGGATTTTGTTTATATGAGTTCTTTCTCTTTTTTCCTTGGTAAGTCTTGCCAAGGGTTTGTCAATTTTGTTGATCTTTTCAAAGAACCAGCTCTTTGTTCTATTAATTTTTTCTATAGTTTTTCTGTTCTCTAATTCATTTATTTCTGCTCTGATTTTTATTATCTCCTTTCTTCGGCTAGTTTTGGGTTATCTTTGTTCTTCTTTTTTTAGTTCCTTAAGGTCTGAAGTTAAGTGGTTCACTTGGGCTCTCTCTTGTTTGTTCATATATGCCTGAAGTGATATGAACTTCCCTCTTATCACTGCTTTTGCTGCATCCCATAGATTCTGATATGTCATATTGTCATTTTCATTTGTCTGTATATATCATTTGATCTCTGCACTTATTACTTCTTTGACCCATTCATTTTTTAAAAGTATGTTGTTTAGTTTCCACATTTTTGTGGGATTTTTTCCCTCTTTTCTGCAGTTGAATTCTAGTTTCAAGGCTTTATGATCAGAAAATATGCTTGGTACAACTTCAATTTTTCTGAATTTGCTGATGTTGTTTTTGTGGCCCAACATATGGTCAATTCTTGAGAATGATCCATGTACACTGGAGAAAAATGTATACTCAGTCACTTTGGGATGAAATGTCCTATAGATGTCTATCATATCCAGATGCTCTAGTGTTTTGTTTAAGGCCACTATATCTTTGTTGATTCTCTGTTAGGATGACCGGTCTAGAGCCGTTAGCGGTGTATTGAGGTCTCCAAGTATGATTGTATTTTTTTCAGTTTTTGTTTTAAGGTCAATAAGTAGCTGTCTTATATATTTTGGTGCTCCTTGGTTTGGTGCATATATATTAAGAATTGTTATGTCTTCTTGATTCAGTGTCCCCTTAGCCATTATGAAATGGCCATTTTTGTCTCTGAGTACAGTTGTTGTCTTGTAGTCAGCATCATCAGATATGAGTATTGCTACGCCTGCTTCTTTGTGGATGTTATTTGTTTAGAGTATTGTTTTCCAGCCTTTCACTTTGAATTTGTTTTTATCCTTGTTTCTTAGATGAGTTTCCTGTAGGCAGCATACAGTTGCATTTTCTTTTTTAATCCATTCTGCTACTCTGTGTCTTTTTATCGGAGAGTTTAATCTGTTTACATTTACTGTAATTATTGACACTTATGAGTTCCCTATTGCCATTTTATAGATTGCTTTCTGTTAGTTTTGTGTCTTGCTTGATCCTTCTCTTTCGTTTTTCTATCTTTTGTTTTTATTTGGTTGTATTCTATACATCTTTCCTCTGTTGCTATCTTTTTATTTCATGTGCTTCTGTGGTGGTTTTTTCAATGGTGGTTACCTTTAAGTAATGAAAAGTGTTCCTACCCTGTTCATTGTAGCAAACTATTTTGTGAGTACTTTTGCACTCCATTGCCTTTGCTACTGTTAATCTCCATCCTCTCCCCCCTTTCTTTTTGTTGTTGACACAGTTTAAATTTGGTTTTATTGCGTTCTTCTTGGAGCTTTTACTTGTGGCTTTATTTTTTTGTTGTTCTTTGTATCTGAATGGATAACCTCCTTTAGTAATTCCTGGAGTGGGGATTTTCTGATGATAAATTTCCTCATCTTTTCTGTATCTGTGAATGTTTTTATTTCTCTTTTATATTTGAAGGATCACTTTGATGGGTATAGTATTCGTGGCTGAATGTTGCTCTCTTTCAGGACTTTAAATATTGGGGTCCACTCTCTTCTAGCTTGTAGAGTTTCTGCTGAGAAAACTGATGATAATCTAATGGACCTTCCTTTATATATTGTATTCTTCTTTTCCCTGGCTGCCTTGAGAATTTTTTCTTTGCCATTGGTTTGTGCCAATTTCATTATGATGTGCCTTGAAATAGGTTTTTTGGGGTTAAGAAAACTCGGAGTTCTGTTTGCTTCATGAATTTGAGGCTTTATTTCTTTCCACAGGCTTCGGAAGTTCTCATCTATTATTTATTTGAGTATGTTCTCCATTTCATTTTCTCTGTCTTCTCCCTCTGACATACCTATTATTCTTATGTTATTCTTTTTGATGGAGTCAGATAATTCTTGTAGGGCTATCTCATTTTTTTTTAATTTTTGAGTCTCTTTCTTCATGTGTCTGTTGTGCCTCAAGTTGCTTGTCTTCTATTTCACTAATCATCTCTTCTATCTGGACTGTTCTATTAGCTATGCTTGTTACCTCGTTTTTCAGCTCGTGAATTGAGTTTTTCATCTCTGTTTGATTTGTTTTTATAGTTTCAATTTCCTTGGACATATATTCTTTGTGTTCATTGAGTTGTTTTCTGAGCTCCCTAAATTGCCTTTCTGTGTTTTCTTGTATATCTCTGAGTATTTTTAGGATTTCTATCTTGAATTCTCTATCATTTAGCTCCAAGGTTTCCAATATCTTAAATATTTTCTCCATACATTTTTCCTCATCTATCTGTGTTACCTCTCTTTCTTTTGTATCCATGATATTCGATTTTCTCTTCCTTAATGGCATCTGAGAGTGGTTTTGTTGATAGTATTAATGAGATTTAAAAAAGAATAAAAAGTTAAAAAAATAAAAAATCGAAAAAAGTTGTTTTTTTAAAAAATTAATAATGAAATAAAGAAAAAAAATAAAATAAAAATGAAAAAAAAAAACAGAAATTATTCCTCCCTCCTTTTTTCCTCTCCTCTCCTCTCCCTTTTTTCTTGAGAAAATCTTGTGGTGAACTGTGAATTATATTGTATTTAATAGAACAAACAATGACTGTAATGAAGGGCCTGAATTGGGGAAAAGTAATAAAGGGGAAAGAAAACAAAATAAAATAATATAAAAAATAAAAAAGGGGTGGTATGGACCCACAAAAAGCAAATAATGAAAAAATTTAGATCAAGAATAAAATGATTTGCGTTTAGGTGTTGGCTGACTAAGACTTATGATGAGAGGAATAAGAGGGAAACAGGAAAAAGGGTGGACAAATTAAAAAAGTTACTATTGTATTTAGTGGAACAACAGCTTGATAAAATGGAGAGCCAGGGATGGGAGCACTGCTAGTGAGTTAAAAAGGTGAAGTAAAAACCCCCCAAAATGCCACAAACATAAGTTTGAGTCCCAGATAAGATAATTTGTTCGTTATTGAGGTTTGAATGAGAGTAGACGTAAAGGAGAAAGGAAGAAACTAATATAGAGGGAGAAAAGAAAGAGAGAGAGAGAAAAAAAGAGGGCACCACTAAAAGAAGAAAAAAGAAAAAGGAGGAGAGAGAGAGAGAGAGAGAGAGAGAGAGAGAGTTAAGGGTTTTGGAGTGCAACCCTCATAGAGAGAAAGGAATAGGAAAGAAAAGATAATGGGAGATGTAACACTTATGGGTAGTGTAGTTCAAAGAGAGGAGAGAGTAAGACCGGTAGAGAGTTAAACGACCAAATTGGAGGAGGAAAAAAAAGTCAAGAATGAAGATAAGAGAAACAAACGAACAAATATAATAAAATGGGATAGGTTATAAGGTCTGTGGATTATTCTTGATTTTGAGAGGTTATCTTCTTGCTTTTTCTTTTCTCTCCCTATTCCTGTTCGGTGACTCTCTACCCCGGGTTCTGCCCCTTTGGCACGCTCAGGTAGAGGTTTGCAGTTGATAAGTCTCTATGGCGATGTCATGTATTGTGCTTCAGTCTCGTTGGCAGTCGAGGCTCATTAGCATTTATAGGCTCTGACAGTGAGGGAGTCCGTGTTCCTGGAGCCTTTCTCCTAGTCTTTCCTTCCTCAATTAGTAGCCTGATAATCCAGCTATGGGGTTCCTGTTGCCTCTGCCTGTATAGTAAGAGGCTCAAAGTGCTGGCAACTCCCCACTCTATTCCCACTCAGCGCAGGGCTCTGGGTAAGGCTCAGTCAGTCAGAGCCACTAACATAATCAGGTGGGGCTACCACCCACTCAAAACCTCTGGCTCTGCCACTCTGTCCGGTAACATGGGCGGGCACCCACTTCTGGGGCAATTGGAGGAAACTCTCGCTCACTATCTGTGCGTGCAGTCCTGGATGTCAGACCAGAATCTTGCCCTCTGAATGAAACCCCCCACCCGCACTGAAAAGTTCCAGCATTGGAATTGGCTCTCACTCCGTCCCCGTGTGTGGCTCTCCCATGGTGCTGGGGTGGCCCGGAGGCTTTTGGCCCACACAAAGGCCTCTGACTCTGCCTCGCTGTGGGATAACACGGGCGCACCCTCCCGGGGCTTTCGAAGGAATCTCTCGTCCACTATCTGCACGCGCTGACCAGGAGTTCGGGTAAAATGACTGCCCCGCTTGTGTTTCTGGGTTTGGCGCGAGTGTTAGCTGTATTGCCCGGATTGTCACAGGAACAGTTTTTCCTCGCTTGGATCTCCGTGACACAGCCTGGTTCAGCCATTTGTGCCGCGGCCTGGATCTATTCACCCCCTTTGCCCACCTTAGTTTCTATATTCTCAGTTTCCAGTGAAAGCCACTCTGTTTAGGTTAGTGAGGAAGGCGGAGCATTTCTTACTCCCTATTTCCTTCGGGGTTTGGTTATATATTTAGCCAATTTTTCGCTCGATCATACCTTTGGGTGTATTTCGAAACATCTGGAGGCTCCAATGATCAGTTTTTCTGTTTCTGGTTGAAGATCTTGTTGAGTTTTGGGGGAGATTTATCGGTATCGCTTCTTACCCCGCCGTTACTCTGACGTCATCTCTAGCACAACCATTTTGGAAGACAGCTTGGAACTTCCAGAAAAAAATCAAGATACTTTTACCATGTGATCCAACAATGATCCTCTTTGCTATATACCCAAATAAATTAGAAAGCTTATATCTACATTAACTCTTTTTTTTTTCTGAAGCTGGAAACGCGGAGGCAGTCAGACAGACTCCCGCATGCGCCCGACCCGGATCCACCCGGCATGCCCACCAGGGGGCGATGCTCTGCCCCTCTGGGGCATCGCTCTGTTGCATCCAGAGCCACTCTAGCGCCTGAGGCATAGGCCACAGAGCCATCCCCAGTGCCCGGGCCATCTTTGATCCAATAGAGCCTTGGCTGTGGGAGGGGGAGAGAGAGACAGAGTGGAAGGAGAGGGGGAGGGGTGGAGAAACAGATGGGCGCTTCTCCTGTTTGCCCTGGCCAGGAATCGAACCCAGGATTCCTGCACCTCGGGTCGATGCTCTACTGCTGAGCCAACCGGCCAGGGCCTACATTAACTCTTGTACTGGAATATTTATAGCAGTTATTTTAATAATTGTCAAAACTTAGGAGCAACCTAGATGTTCTTCAGTAGATGAATAGATATATTAACTGTGATATATCCAGACAATGGAATATTACTTAGCACTAAAAAGAAATGACCTATCAAGTTAAAGAAAGAGATGGAGAAATTTTTAATGAATATTACTAAGTGAAGTAAACTAAGATAATATCATTAACATACTGTGTGATTCAAATTGTATTATGCTGTGAAAGGGTAAGACTGTGGATTTTGTAAAAAATCAGTGGACACCAGGGTTGAGGGTTATAGTGGGAAGAATTGAATAGGTGAACCACAGAAGATTTTTAGGGCAGTGATAGTACTTTATATGATACCATAATAATAAAAACATATCATTACACATTTGTTAAAACCCAGAGGATGCAAAACACCAAGAGTAAACCATTATGCAAACTGTTGTTTTGGGTAATAATGATGTACCAAAGTAAGTCAAGAGTTGTAACAAATGTACCACTCTGACAGGGAATGTGAAACACAGGGGAGTCTGTGCATGGTTACAGTATATGGGAAATCTATCAATATGTATCTTCTTGATTTTTCTGTTGATCTTAAACTTTTCTAAAAACTAGAGTCTTAATTTAAAAAAAAGAAAAAGGAAACTCAAACTGTAATAGAAAACATAAATTGAATGAACCTATGAGCAAAGAGATTGAATTAATAATAATAAAAATATCTCCCAACATTAAAAAAAATCACAGAACCAGATGGCTTTACTAGGAAATTAATCAAATATTTTAGAAAGAAACAATCCTTGCCTGACCAGGCAGTGGCACAGTGGATAGAGTGTCAGACAGGGATGTGGAGAAACCAGGTTTGAAACTCCAAGGTAGCTGGCTTGAGCACAGGCTCATCCAGCTTGAGCTTGAGCTCGCCAGCTTTAGCGTGGAAACACTGGCTTGAGCATTGGATAATAGACATTACTCCATGGTAACTGGCTTGGTTCCAAATGGCACTGTCTTGAAATCCTAGGTTGCTGGCTTGAGCCCAAGGTCACTGGCTTGAACAAGGGGTCAGTCACTTACTCTGCTGGAGCCCCTCTGTCAAAGCACATATGATAAAGCAATCAGTGACAACTAAGGAGACTAAGGAGCTTCAATGAAGAATTGATGCTTCTTATCTCTCTCCTTTCTGTCCATCTATCACTATCTGTTCCTCTCTCTGTCTCTGTCTCTGTCTGTCTCTGTGAACACATAATACAGTATGTAATGATGTATTATAGCAGGGGTAGTCAACCTTTTTATACCTACTGCCCACTTTTGTATCTCTGTTAGTAGTAAAATTTTCTAACCACCCACCAGTTCCACAGTAATGGTAATTTATAAAGTAGGGAAGTAACTTTACTTTATAAAATGTATAAAGCAGAGTTACAGCAAGTTAAAGCATATAATAATAATTACTTACCAAGTACCTTATGTCAGATTTTTGCTAAGTTTGGCAGAATAAATCTTTATAAAACAACTTACATTAGTTAAATCTATTTTTTTTTATTTATACTTTGGTTGCTCCACTACCGCTCACCATAAAAACTGGAACACCCACTAGTGGGTAGTAGGGACCTAGGGACCAGGTTGACTACCACTGTATTATAGAATTGTACACTTAAAAATATATAATTTTATTAACTAATGCCACTCAAAAAATTCAATATTTTAATTTAGAAGCAATTTTTCTTCTCCTAAGAGATTATACAAATAGCCAACAGATAAATTTAAAAAATGCTCATTTTCACTAGCTATTTGAGAAATGCAAATCAAAACTACAATGAGAGGATCTTAAGATAGCGACAGAGTAGGCAGACATTTCAACTACCACCTCCCAGGACCAAATTGAATTACAACTTAATTTAAGAGCAATCATCTCGAAAAACCAACTTTGTACTAAAGGAAGAGGAGTCTATAAACAAGGATCACAGAAGAAGCCACACCGAGACTGGAAGGAAGGGCAGAGACACAGAAAGGACTGCTTAACTCCCAGGAGTGAGGGGTGTCTGAGGGTCCAAAGGAACTTTCACTGTGGGGAGGGTCACCCTGAATGGTGTGGGTGCTCAGCCCCAAACCGGGAGTCTCAGCCTAGAGCTCCAGAACCTAGAAGAAGTGCCCAGACAGCATTTGAGGGTGAAAAGAGCAGGGTTTCTGTCTGTAAGAAAGAGATATATCTCTCAGAGACACAGGCTCCATCTTAAAGGGCCTGCACAGAAAATCTTGTTGATAGCCACTTACCCGGGTCTCTGGTGGAGAGCAAGCTAAGGGGGCTGAAGTTGCATGAAGAGAGTGTAAATCTGGAGGCCTAGGGAGAGACACTGTGGGGGACAGTCACCAGACCCCGTGTGCTGAGTCATTCTCCAATACTGAAGTTTCCATCTTTCATGGGCAGAGTGTCCCCTCTGAGTGTCATTATCTTGGCAAAAAGCAACTGCTCAGACCTCAGGAATCTCTTCAGCCCCAGTAATGGTGACCCTTTTTTCTAACATGCCAGGAAGGAAGGGACACTTCAGTGAATCAGTTTTCTAGTGTTGAGACCAGAGCTTTTCCCCCACATGCTTCTGACCCTAGGACTGGTATTTCCACCTTATGGAAGACTCAGTAGAAACTCTGTCTGTCCTGCAGGCAGATCACACTTCTGCATCTCAGAGGCCACACCCACTACCCTACTGGGGCTATACCCTACTGAGGTCTGTGAAAAAAGTCTGGACAGACTGACACCTGGGTCCTAGGGGCAGAGCCACACCTACAACCCATCCTGTTACTTGATTTGCAAGAGGTGCTAGCTCTAGCAGAGGTTTTTTTCAGCGGCTGAGCCAAACAAGCTGCCAGCAGACAAAGGCTGCAGGCGTCAGGACTCAGGGAAACTTGGCCTTTTAAGTGGACCTTCCCCCAAGCCCAGTGTGGGAAAAGCCAGCCTAGGTGTGCAGCTTGTTATTTCCATGTACACTTGGCCCACCATAGGCAGCCACAAACTCTGGATTGTTTGTAGCTCAAAGAAGGCTGCTGAGGGCCCATCATGGGCAGTGTCTCCCACCGGTCTGCAATGGACTTCTGCCAGGGAGGCCCAGGGCTGACACATCCAGAGACCAGCTGAAGAAAGCATTGGTTCAGAACCTAACAACCCTTGCTAGAGTTATATCCTAATGAAAAACTCTTCACACATGCCTCAGCTTAGGTGAGTTCCAATCTCTGTGATCAGCACTGGCACAGTGGCTCATGTGCATTGGATAGGGTGGTGCTCAACATTCAGCCACCTGGGTATGGGATATCCTCCTCTGCTGGGCTGTATTCCACAGGAGGAAGGGAGAGGGGTTTTTGGAGCATGGACATTTAAAATGTTGGTTCCTGTGAGTCTATGATTGGATCTGGTCGAAGGACTTAGCCACCTTCAGGTGGGGCAGTTAGCCTCAGAAGACGACTGACTCTCTTGGTCTTCCTCCCTGAGGCCAGGTTCTCACCAGCTGAAACACCTTTTGCAGAGGGGACTGTAGGCCACACTCAATCTGAAACTGCTGCTCACCTTGTTGGGGAGATATGAAATTTGAGTATCTAGCAATGGCTGAAGGATTAAGATATGGAGTTGGGATCTTATTCTCTGTATTGAATTACTGACCAAGAGGCCCCTGATGTAAGGGGTCCCATTAACATTGTATTCACAACATAGGCTGCCCTTATACACCAAGCATGCAACCTGTAGAGGGTTGCTTGTGTGAGGCCAGTCTGAATCCACACTATAGTCTTAATATAGAAGACTCTGTGGGAAGACTAGGCAGCTGCAAGAGGAGGAACAGCTGAAAAGTGGAGAAAAATATTACAGAGCTTGGGGCTTTTACGGAGCTGTTGTTATCTTTAATCAAGAGAAAGCTGACCCTTATAAAAAGGTGGGCAACTCCCACACTACCCAGTCACAGAAAATGCAGACACAAACAGTGAAAAGTACAGTAACTGCAGACAGGTAGCACAGAGGTGGGTTACGAACAACAGTTAATGCCAAACCAAGAAGATCTAGAGCCAACACAACTGGGAGTGGCTGGCAGACAGCACCACCCTTAGACTCAGTTACTACACAAGCAGCATATCCAAAGGTGGAGGCTAGCAGACACCAGACAGTGTGGAGTATAAATACACCCAGCAGATCAAACACTGTACAGTGTGTAATACACATAATCAAAGTTGACATTTAGAGCCAGCCAGCTTGAAAGAATAAACATATCCATGTAAGCACCAACTGCATTTAATACATACAACAAAAGGGAAAAATAGTACCCTCAAGAAGCATTCCTGGATCAAGAAAAATAAGTGGCCAGGAGGTCAGTACCACCAAATCCATCTTCTTCAGAAAGACAACACAAAAACTTCAAAGTCAGACAGCACTACCTAATACACAGAGAAAATGTGCAGAGAGAGAGAGAAATGCAACCCTAATGAATCAAAAAAAGAAATCCCTAAAAAAAGAACTAAATGAGATAGAAGTAACCAAATTACTAGATGAAGAGTTTAAAATAATGATATTTAGGATGCTCAAGGATCTTAGAGCAACAATGGATGGACATAATGAGCACCTAAATAAAGAGATAGCAAGCATCAAAAAGGATATTGAAATTATAAAAAAGAACCAGTCATAAATGAAAAATACAGTATCAGAAATGAAGACAGCACTAAAAGGATTCAATAGCAGGCGTGATGAAGCAGAGGATTAAATCAGCAATTTATTGGACAAGATAAAAAAAAAGTATGGAAGCAGAGCAGCAAAAAGAAAAGAGGTTCAAAAAGACTGAGAAAAATCTAAGACAGCTCTGTGACAACATGAAGAGAAACAATATCCACAACGTAAGGGTTCCTGAAGGAAAAGAGAACTAACAAGGGACAGAGAACCTTTTTGAAGAAATTTAGCTGAAAACTTGCCTAAATTCATAAAGGAAAAAGTCACACAAGTTTAAGAAGCACAGAGAGTTCCATTAAAGAAGAACCCAAAGAGGCCTACATCAAGACACATCATAATTAAAGTGCAAAAGTTAAAAGACAACGAAAGAATACTAAAAGCTTTGAGAGAAAAACAGTTAATTACCTACAGAGGAACATCCATAAATATGACATCCAACTTATCAACAGAAACACTTGAGGCCAGAAGGGATTGGCAAGAAATATTCAAAGAGATGTCAAACAAGAAGTTACAAGCAAGATTTTTTTATCCAGCAAGGATATTTTTTTAAAAAAATCTTTTTACTTATTCATTTTTAGAGAGGAGAGAAAGAGGTAGAAAGAAGGGGGGAGGATCTGGAAGCATCAACTCCCATATGTGCCTTGACCAGGCAAGCCCAAGGTTTCAAACCGGCGACCTCAGCATTTCCAGGTCGATGCTTTATCCACTGTGCCACCACAGGTCAGGCCAAGCAAGGTTATTTTTTAAAATTGAAGGAGAACTAAAAAGCTTCCAAGACAAAAACAAAAAGTACAAACAAACAAAAAAACTCAAGGATACATTACAATTAAACCAGTACTACAAGAAATGTTAAGGGGTTTGACCAAACAGTGGCACAATGGATAGAGCATTGGACTGGGATGCTGAGGACCCAGGCTCAAAACCCTGAGGTAGTCAACTTATGCCTAGGTTTATCTGGTTTAAGGAATGCTCACCAACTTGAGCCCAAGGTCGCTGGCTTGAGCAAGGGGTCACTCGATTGGCTGTAGCCAGCCACCCCGTCAAGGCACATATGAGAGAGCAATCAATGAGCAACTAAGGTGTCACAACAAAGAATTGATGCTTCTCATTTCTCTCCCTTCCTGTCTATCTGTCCCTATCTGTCCCTCTCTCTGTTTCTCTTTATCTCTGTCACACACACACACAACACGCACACACATATACACAAACACAAAAAGGAAATATTAAGGGGCCTGCTGTTAAAATGGCAAAGGGAAAGAAATCTAAAAAAAAAAAGTATTGGAGATTTTAAAAATAAAATGGCAATAAATAATTAAATATCAATAATAACATTAAATATAAATTGATTAATACTCAAATCAAAAGACATAGGGTAGTTGCATGGATAAAAAAAGAGGACCCATACATATGTTGTCTGCAACAGACCAACCACAGAAAAAAAGATACACATAGACTAAAGTGAAGGGATAGAAAAAAATATTTCATGCAAATGGTAATTAAAAAAAATGCTGAGGTAGCAATACTTATATATGATAAAACAGACTTTAAAACAAAGACGTTTTTACTATAATAAGGGATAAAGAAGGTCACTATTTAATGATAAAGGAAGCACTCAACCAGGAGGATATAACCATTATAAATATTTATTCTCCTAATATAGGAGCACCTAAAGATATAAAGAAGATTTTGCTGGACATAAACAGCAAGATTAACAGCAATACTATAATTGTAGGAGATTTTAATACCCATTTAATATTAATGGATAGATCCTCCAGATAGAAAATTAGAAAGATACAATAGTATTAAATGACACACTAGATCATCTGGATTAATAGATATCTTCAGAACCTTTCATGCCAAAGCAGCAGAATACACATTATTTTCAAGTGCTATTGGGACATTTTCTAAGATAGACCACATGTTAGGACACAAAACAAGTCTCAATAAATTTAAAAAGATTGAAATAATATTAAGCATCTTCTCTGATCACAATGGTATGAAATTAGAAATAAACTACAATAAAAAATTGAAAAGCATTCAAACATTTAGAGGCTAACTAACATGTTATGAAATAACAAATGGGTTTACAATGAGATCAAAAAGAAATAAGAAATTTTCTTAAAACAAATGAAAATTAATATACAACAATTCAAAATTTATGGGACACAGCAAAAACAGTCCCGAGTGGGAAGTACTTAGCATTACAAGCATAACTTAAAAATCAAGAAAAAGCTCAAATAAACAACCTAACCCTGCATCTAAAAGAAGTAGGAAATGAACAACAAATAAAATGCAGACGAAGTAGAAGAAAGAAAATAATCAAGATCAGAGTGGAAATAAATGGCATAGAGGTTAAAAATACAATACAAAAGATCAATGAAACCAACAGCTGGTTCTTTGAAAAGGTAAAGATTGAGGAACCTTTAGCAAGACTTATCAAGAAACAAGATAAAGGAAAAAGACTCATCAAGAAAAAAGAGAAAGGACTCAAATAATTAAAATTAGAAATGAAAATGGAGAAGTAAATATGACACTACAGAAATACAAAAAAGTGTAAAAAAATAATATGAACACCTATAAGCCAAAAATGTGGACAACCTAGGTAAAATGGATAAATTCCTAGAAACATACAATCTTTCAAAACTGAATCTTGAAGATTCAGAAAACCCAAACAAACTAATTACTACAAATGAAATTGAAACAGTTTTCAAAAATCTCCCAACAAGCAAACGTTCTGGACTGGATGGCTTCACAGGTGAATTTTAACAAATATTTAAAGAACTAACACCTATCCTTCTCAAGCCATTTCAAAAAATTTATGAGGAAGGAAGACTTCCAATCTACTTTTATGAGGCAAGAATTATCCTCATTCCAAAACCAAGTAAAAACACCACAAAAAAAGAAAATTGTAGACCAGTATCCCTGATAAAAATAGATGCTAAAACTTTCAACAAAATATTAGTGAACTGTATCCAGTAATATATTAAAAAGTCATACATCATGGTCAAGTGGGATTCATTCTGGGGAGGCATAGTTAGTACAATATTCTCAAATCAATCAATGTGATTCATCACATAAAGAAAAGGAAGGATAAAAATCAAATGATTATATCAATAGATGCAGAAAAAGCATTTGATAAAATCCAGGACCCATTTATGACCACAACACTCAGCAAAGTAGGAATACAGGGAACATAGCATAACATAATAAATGACATCTATAACAATCTGAAAGCCAGCATCGTACTCAATGGACAAAATTTAAAAGTAACCCCTTTAAGATTAAGAACAAGGGAGGAGTGCCAACTTTCACCACTTTTATTCACCAAAGTTCTAGAAGTCCTAATCACAACAATCAGACTATAAGAAGAAATAAAAGGCATCCAAATTGGAAAAGAAAAAGTAAAATTGTCATTATTTGCTGATGACATGATACTGTACATAAAAAACCTTAAAGTCTCAAAAAACTAATAGACCTGATAAATGAATTAAACAAAGAGGCAGGTATGAAATTAATATTCAGAAATCAGTGGCATTTTAATACACTAACAATAAACTGTCTGAAAGAGAAATCAAGGAAACAATTCCCTTCATTATTGTAGCAATAAATAAATAAATAAATAAATAAATAAATAAATAAATAAATAAAGTTACTAGAAGTAAATTTAACCAAGGAGATAAAAACTTGTACTTAGAAAATTATAAGACATTGAAAAAAAAATGAAGGAAGATACAAACAAGTGGAAGCATATACTATGTTCATGGATAGGAAGAACATCATTAAAATGTCTATATTACCCAATGCAATGTATAAATTCAATGCAAATTCTATTCAAATACCAATGAAATACTTCAAATATTAAGAACAAATATTCCAAAAATTTATATTGAACCAAAAATGAAAACGAATAGCCTCAGTAATCTTAAAAGTGGAGATTAAAGTGGGAGTCACTCTTCCTGATATCAACTTATACTACAAGACCATAGTAATCAAAACAGCTTGGTACTGGCATAACAACAGGCATACAGATAAATGGAACAGAACTGAGAACCCACAAATAAAACTACACCTTTATGGTTAATTGATAGTTGACAAGGGAGCATACTGTAGAGTAAAGACAGTCTATTTAATAAACAGTGTTGGGAAAATTGAACAGGAATATGCAAAAAATGAAACTAAATCACCAACTTACACCATTCACCATTCATAAAAATAAACTTAAAGTGGATAAAAAACTTAAATGTAGGTCATGATACCATAAATATCTTGGAAGGAAACATATGTAGTAACTTTCTGATATCTCTCACAGCAATATTTTTGCAAATTTATCTCCACAGGCAAGTGAAATAAAAGACAAGATGAAAAAATGAGACTATATCAAACTAAAATGTTTTGCAGAGCAAAAGACACCATGAACAAAATTAAAAGACAACCCACACAATGGGAGAACATATTCACCAATACATCTGATAAGGGGTTAATAATAAAAAATTTAAAAGAACTTCTAAAACTGAACACCTGGAAGGTAAACAATCCAATAAAAAAATAGGCAAAAGAACTGAATAGACATTTCTCCAAAGAAAATATAAAGATGGCCAATAAGAATATGAAAAAATGTTCAATGTAATTAATTATCAATGAAATGCAAATTAAATCCACAATGAGATATCACCTCACACCTGTTAGAATGGCATTCATTAACAAACCAATGCACAATAAGTACCTTCAAGGGTGTGGAGAAATGGGAACCCTCCTGCACTGCTGGTGGGAATGTAGACTTGTGCAGCCTCTGTAGAAAACAGTATGCAGTTTCCTCAAAAAATTAAAAATGGAACTATCTTTTGACCTAGAAGTCCCACTATTAGAAATATACCCTAAGAATACTAAATCACTGATTCAAAAAAAGATATGTACCCCCATGTTTATTGTAGCATTGTTTACAATAGCCAAGATCTGCAAACAGCCCAAGTGTCCATCAGTGGACGAGTGAATTAAAAAGCAATGGCTTACATATACACAACGGAATACTATGTGGCTGTGAAAAAGTAAGAAATCTTACCTATTGCCATGGAATGGATGGAACTGAAAATTATTATGCTAAGTGAAATAAGCCAGGCAGAGAAAGACAAATATTATATGATCTCACTTATTTGTGGAATCTAATGAGCAAAATGAACTGAGGAACAGAATAGAGGCAGAAGCAGAGTTGCAGAGAGCAGAGGGACAGCTGTCAGAGGGAAAGGGAATGAGGGGATAGGATCAGAGAAGGTGAAGGGATCAGTGAAATTATATATACATAACACAGAGATACAGATAATAGGACAGCAAATCCCAGAGGGAAGGGTGGAGGGAGTTGGGGGACAAGGGGGTAAAGTGGATATAAAAAAGGACACAGAGGTGGAGGGGAAAGAAGTTATATTGAGTGGGACACTTGAACCCATGTTAACACAATCAATTAAAATAAAATAAAATAAAGAAAAATAAAATAACATAAAAATTGTACAGAGTGGGGAAAAAACTACAATGAGATAGCACCTCACACCTGTAAGACTGGCTATTATCAGAAAGACAGGTGATAACAAGTGTTGGAGAGACTGTGGAGGAAAAGGAACCCTCATTCACTGCTGGTGGGAATGTAAAGTAGTACAACCATTATGGAAGAAAGTATGGTGGTTCCCCTCAAAATTAAGAGTAGAACTATCATATGGCCTAGCAATCCTACTACTGGGTATCTACCTCCAAAAACTCATAAACATCGGTACACATAAAGACATATGCACCTCCATGTTCATTGCAGCATTGTTCACAGTAGCCAAGATACGGAAACAACCAAATTGCTCCTTAATAGAGAATTTCATAAAGAAGATGTGGTATATATATACAATAGTATACAACTCAGGCATTAGATATGATGATACAGGGTCAGTTACAACATAGATGGACTTTAAAAACATTATACTAAGTGATATAATTAAATCAGAAAAAGCTGAAAACTGTATGATTTTATACATAGGTGGTATACAAAACTGAGTCTCATGGACATAGATAAGAGTGCAGTAGTTACCAGGGAAGTGAGATGTAAGAGAGGAGTAGAGGGGAGATGGGAAAGGGTGTAAAGACGGACAAATATAAGGTGACAGAAAACGATTTGTTTTTGGGTGATGAATATACCAAATAATTGACTATTCAAATGATGTAGTGATGTTTGCTTGAAATCTCTGTACGCTTATTGATCAATGTCACTCTGTTATTTTTAATTTTCTAATTATATAAATAAATAAGTAAATATAAAAAACCATCTAAATCTTTCAAAACATCTTTCAAAAATATAAAATTAAAAAGAATGTTTCTTAATACATAATTTGAGCCTAGTATTACACTGATACTGAAGCCAGACAAAGGATTACCACAAGAAAAACTATAAAGTAATATTCCTTATAAAAATAGATGCCAACAATCTTCAACAAAACATTAAAATATCAAACCCAGCAATGTACTATACATTGGTACAATAGAATAAATAAAATTCAATCAATGTAATATATCGTATTAACAGAATAAAGAGAAAAAAGCAAATGTTCATCTTTATCCATAAAGTGTATTTTAAAAATCAAACAAACTTCCAGGGAAAAGTAAATAGGACTATAAATAAAAGAGATCAAACTCAAAAGGCTAGAAGTATTTATGAAAACTCATACCTAACATCGTATTTAATGGTGAAAGATTAAAAGCTTCTTTCCATTATCAAAGGCAATTTATAGTCAATATTATACTAGAAGCTCTAGAAAGAGCAATTATACAGGGAAAAGAAATAAAAGGTATCTAAACTGGAAAGGAAGAAGATAGTTCACACCAAAAGTAAATTGTAAACTATGGGTTTTGGATGATTGTTATAATCTCTATTTTCAAAATTTAAGTATCACTGCGTATTCATACCAGAAAAATATTAAGTTGAAGTCCAGATTTTAAAGGATATTTGCATTCTCATGTTAAATTCAGCATTATTTCTTATACACAGGCAGTGGAAACAACTTAAACATCTATAAATGAATAAAGAAAATGTGGTATATATATACAATGGGATATTATTCATCCAGAAAAATAAAGAAATCTCATCTTATGCAACAATATGAATGAACTTTGAAGTCATTATCTTAAATAAAATAAGCCAGTCACAAAAATACAAATGCTGCATGATTCTACTTACATGAGCTATCTAAAATAGCCAAATTCATCAAAAGTAGAATGGTTGCCAGTGACTGAAGGAAGGGGAAAATGAAATGGCTTTTCCATGAATACAAAATTTCAGTATGAAACATGAAAAATTTCTAAACATCTGCTGTAAAACCTTTTGCTTATAATTAATAATACTGTGTTATACACTTTAAAATGTGTTGAATATAGATCTCATATTGTGTGCTTTTACTACAATAAATATATTAGAGCTAATAAGCAAATTCAATAAAGCTAAAGAATATAAGGTCTACACACAATTAACACTAGCAATGTGCAATCTGAAAAGGAAATTAAGAAAACATTTTCATTTTTAATAACATCAAAAATAATATTTAAAAAAAATTTCACCAAGAAAGGGCAAGAGTTGTGGCAATGGAAACTACTAAACATTTGTGAAAAAAAAGTTAAGAAGACCTAAATCAATAGAAAGATATTCTGTATGCATAGACTTTGAATGGTCTTCTTTTTTACTTTCAGAAACGGAAAGCCAATACTAAAATTCATACAGAACAGTAAGTGTATCTGATTATCCAAACAATCTTAAAAAATAACTTTAAGAATTCAAACTTCTTGATTTCAGCTTATTACAAAGCTCTGTAATCAAAACATTGTAGTAGTGGCATAAGGATAGATATATAAATCAATGGAATAGAATTAAGAGTCCAGAAATAAGCTCATACATCTGTGATCAACTGATTGTCTACAAAACTATTATGTGGAGGAAAATAATTTCTTCAACAAATAGTGCTGGGACAACTGGATATCCATATGCAAAAATATGAAGTTAGACTTTACCTTTTACCACAGATATATTAACTTGAAATAAAATACAGGCCTAAATCTGGGACTTAACAACTATAAAATTCTTAAAAGAAAAAAATAAGGGTAAAACATTTATGATCTTGAATTTGACAATGTTTTCCTAGATAGGACAACAAAAGCTCGAGCAATGAAAGCAAATAAGTTGAACATCACCAAAATTAAAATTTTTTACCTGACCAGGCATTGATGCAGTGGATAGAGCATTGGACTGGGATGTGGAGGACCTAGGTTCTAAACCCAAATGTTGCCAGGTTTAGTGGGGGCTTATCTGATTTGAGAAAGGCTCACCACCTTGAGCCCAAGGTCACTGGTTTGAGCAAGGGGTCACTCGGTCTGCTGTAGTCCCCCTATCAAGGCACATATGAGAAAGCAATCAATGAACAATTAAGGTGCTGCAATAAAGAATTAATGCTTGTCATCCCTCTCCTTTCCTGTCTGTGTGTCCTTATCTGTCCCTCTCTCTGTCTCTGTCACAAAATGAAATAAAAAAATTTGTACATCAAGGATGTTATCAAAATAATGGCAAGACAACTCACAGAATAGGACAAGATATATGCAAATAACATCTAATAATGATCTAGTATCCAGAATATATTTAAAAAATACTTACAGCTCAAAACCAAAATTACAGCAATTTAATTAAAAAGTAGAAGAAAGACTGGAATAGACTTTTCTCCAAAAAATGTAAAAATTGCCAAAAAACACATAAAGAATATTCAACATCAGTAGACAATGAGAAAACACAAATCCATAGCACAAAAAGTCACCACTTCACATACACTAGGATGGTTATAAAAATATTTTTAAAATAAGAAGTACTATGAGGATATGGAGAAATTAGAATCCTCTCATGCTTATGGTAGAAATATAAAATGACACAGTAGCTGTCAAAATCATTTTAGAGGTTTCTCAGTAAGTTGAAAAGTATTACATATGAGCCATCAATTCTACTAATGAGTAAATTAAAAAGAAGAAGGCTTTTAAAAGGGTATCAAATAAAAACCTCTAAAAAATGATCATAATATCACTATTTAAAATAGCCAAAATTGGAACTCACCCAAATATATATCAGTTAATAAGCAAACAAAATATGGTTCATCAGTACAGTGGAATATTACTTAGCCATGAAAAGTAATAGAAAAACATAATGAATGATACTTTAAAACATTATATTAAGTAAGATAAACCAGATACTAAATAATCACATGCTGTATGATTCCACTGGTATGAAATATCCAGAATAAGAAAATTCAGAGAGACAGCAGATAGTGGTTGTCAGGGACCATGGGAAAATAAGATGGAGAATGAGTTTTTAATGGGTGTGTGGTTTCTTTTGGGGGAACTGGATAGTGGTGATTGTTTGACATCATTAGGAATTTATTATATATTATTGAAATGTGCACTTTAAAATTATTAAAATGGTAAATTTATTTTTTGTATACTTGACCACAATAAAAATGTAAAATATCTAAACAAACATTTCTTCAAATAAAATACACATGGAAAGATGTTTGAGCCTGACCTGTGGTGGCGCAGTGGATAACGCATCGACCTGGAAATGCTGAGGTCGCCGGTTCAAAACCCTGGGCTTGCCTGGTCAAGGCACATATGGGAGTTGATGCTTCCAGCTCCTCCCACCTTCTCTCTCTCTCTCTCCCTCTCTCTCTCCTCTTTAAAAATGAATAAAGAAAAAAAGGAAAAAAAAAAAAGAAAGATGTTTGACATGATTAGTCATTAGGAAAATGCAAATCAAAACCATGAGATACTAGCCTGACCAGGTAATGACACAGTGGATGGAGCATCAGACTGGGACTCGGATGACCCAGCTTCAAAACTCCAAGGTAACCAGCTTGAGTGCAGGCTCATCCAGCTTGAGTGGAGCGCACTAACTTGAGCGTGGGGTCGCTGGCTTGAGCATGGGATCATAGACATGACCCCATGGTCGCTTGCTTGAGTCCATGGTCTCTGGCTTGAGCAAGGGGTCACTCGCTCTGCTCATATGAGAAAGCAATCAATCAACAACTAAAGGAGACTAAGGAGCTGCAATGAAGAATTGATGCTTCTTATCTCTCTCCCTTCCTGTCTGTCTGTGTGAATCTGTCCTTCTCTCTGTCTCTCTGTCACACAAAAAGAAAAACAAACAAAAACACATGAGATACCACTTTACAAACCCACTAAGATGTCTATAATCATAAAGACAGATGTCTTTTGAAAGATTCAGTTGTAGCTAGTAAGAATGTCAAATCTTGTAGTTACTTTTAAAAACAGGCAGTTTCCCCAAATTTCCTCCAAAAGCATTATCATATGACCCAATAATTTCTTCTTTAAAAATCAATAGATTTAAGCCCTGGCTTGAATCTAGCTCACTTTGTTAGAGCCTTGTCCCAATATGCCAAGGTTGCAGGTTCACTCCCTGGTCAGGTCACATACAAGATTCAACCAATGAATGCATAGATAGGTGGAACAACAAATAAAGGTCTGTCTCTTCCCTTCCTCTCTCTAAAATCAATAAATAAAAAAATTAAAATAAAGAGGTTTAAAATCATATATCCAAAATTTGTACATAAATATTTTACCAAAATTTTACATAATAGCAAAAATGTAGAAACTTTCCCAATGTCCATCAAGTGATAAATGAATAAAATATATACCTATACAAGAGCATATTATTCAAACATAAAAAGGAATGAAGTACTGATACATGTTATAGCATGATGAATCTTAAACACATGCCATATTTTCATAGTGTGAATATTCCAGAAGCAAAAATCCACATATTATATGATTACCTTTTTATGAAATATCCAGAATAGTCAAATTAATAGAGACAGAAAGTAGATTAGTGGTTGCCAACAGCTGAGGACATGTATAGGGAGATGGCTAGTGACTGCTACTGTATATTGGGTTTCCTTTCTGTTGTGATGAAACTATTCTGAATTTGGATGGTAACTGTTGTTGAGTCTACTGAAAATTTGTACATTTTTAAAAAGTGAAACTTATGGTATGTAATTTATATCTTAATAAAATTATTATTTAAAATGTTACTTGAGCTTTTGCTTGTTTTTATAAATGTCAAGCTTCTAAAATATAGTGGATTACGTTGAAAACAAGAAGGAAAGAATTAGGGCAGTGGTTCTCAAACTTTTTGAAGTTGGGGCACATTTAAAACCCTACAAATAATTGTAGGTGCACTATATACAAATTTCGAGAAGTATGTTATAATAATTAAATCAAATATTAAAATATACATATACATAAACTCCAAGAGTGCTTTTATGGTAATTAAACAAAATAAACACAACAAAATTAAATTTATTCTGACATTAAAAACATTTTTGTTACATTTTTTATTTTATTTTTAGGTATTATTTATTCATTTTATAGAGGGGACAGAGAGAGAGAAGGGAGGTAAGAGCAGGAAGCATCAATTCCCATATGTGCCTTGACTAGGGAAGCCCAGGGTTCAAACTGGCAACCTCAGCATTGCAAGTCGATGCTTTACCCACTGCGCCACCGCAGGTCAGGCTTTTTTTTTTTTAGGTACTTTTTTATTTTATTTTAATTTATTGGGTATGTGTTGGGCAGATAAAATATATTATGCTCACTTTGTTAAAGATGGCGCTGCCCACATGGAAGCCCATCACCCAGGTAATTGCTTGGGATGGGAGTGATTACATTAATGTGTGTTGGGGGCAGGCTGTGGGTAGGCAGGATCCTTGTAGCCTGGGGCTTGGTTTTAGGACTAAGCCTTTCCCACCCTTTTTGATGTGGGGTGGTGCAATCCCATCATGCCTCAGATAAGTGACTTTGTATTAGAGACTTCCCTATTTTGTATGTTGGATTAAAGGTTCTGATTTCTGCACTATAAAGTGGAGCAGACTGAGAACTTGCTCTCTAAATTCCTGAGGTTAGCATTAGAGAGCAGAGAGGAGAGCAGAGTAAGGCCATGTGGAGGATAGGAGAAGCAGCCAAGATGGTGGAGTGCTGAGTGAGAAGCCAGTTTGTACAGAGAGGAGATGGGGAACAGAGGTGAATAAGTCTGGTGAGCTATTGATAGAAACCTTTGATCCTGGGAAAACTCAGATAAGTCAGTAGCTTTGTGAGCATTGAGTGAGTGGATTTTGGATCCCAGTGTGTGTTTTTACTTGCCCACAAAGTGCAAGCTAGGATTAAAGCTAATGGCCCACCAGTTCTTGGCTCCATTGTTCCATTACTGTCTGTCCGAAGCCAATGTGAACCTGCATGAACCAGGCGGCTGTGATGGTGGCTGTGGATACTGGCTTCACAGTGTACATAGATTCTAGTGTCCCTTCAAATACCTCTCCCCCACCCCCTTTTCCTCTCCACATCCTCCTTGCCCCCCTCTTCACAACGCTCCCCCCAGTTTATGTTACATTTTTTGAGTTATACTTTTTAGATTTTGTAAAAAAAAAAGAGGGGTTAAAAAATAAAAAAATGACAAAAAAAGTTATCTTATTATATATATACATAGATATATTCTTAGTAAGATTGAGTAAATTTGTCAGGTCCCGGTGCAAATGTGTTAAGTTTTTTCATTCTTGTGTTTATGAGAAACATGAGCCTGATGTGTCCTAGTGATTTCTTCAATGTTTGGGCATATATATGAAAGGCAAACTCTCATTTCCTCATCAATACATTGAAGAATTTCTCTCTTTTCACTCTTAATTGTGTTGAGTACAGAAAACCCCCACCATACATATTATTTTAACTTTACATCAAAGGATAGAAGAAACTTGCCTCCAGACTTTCTGGGGAACATGGGGGGTAGTGTAAACCATCCAGCACCACAGATTAACAGCGTTTTGCAACTTAATCAGGAAAGTGAGGTGGGGGGTTGGGCAGACTTGCAGCTTACAACCAATTCTCCACACCCCCAAAATATAAACTCCAAAAACCCTGTTGGTTTTTTGGTCCCCTACAGGCACATATTTCTCTGGAATACCATAGGGCACACCTGGAAATATTTTAGGGTGCACCAGTGAGCCCTGGCACACACTTTGAGAACCACTGAAGTAGGGAAATAGGGAGAGAGAAAGAAATTACATGAACTTATTTTGAAAAGTATAAAAATGATATTTCCAGAATTGGATGCACATCAGAATAATCTGGAATCTGGATAAAATTATATTCTTTGGACTCAGTAGGTATGAGGTCAAGTATTCTGTATTTTTACATATTTTTCCCAATCGCTAACATGATATGCCATACAAATATAAGAGCTTATTATTATTATTCAATAATGATATAAAGGGGTTCCATGAGGTGTTTGGAATATACAACTTTTGAATCTGGAAAACTGCCATTTTAACTAACTAAAGAAAGTTTCTGTATTGTGGTACAGAAATAGGTTTGCATTAGGTAACTATGTGGACAAGGCCCACCAGGGTGAGAGGACAACGGAGACGTGGAGACCCGACTCTGGAGACCAGGTTCAGTGACGCAGATCCAATTTATTCAGGAAGTAAGCTAGCTTATATACACAGGTTCAGCCTATAGGGTGTTACAGCGTGTCCTTCATAGCCAATGGCTGAAAAGGTCAGGGAGCTGCCTGGTTGGCACTGAGTTATTTCTTTACAGTGGGCAAGCTCCCTCCTGGGTGTGCCTAGGAGGGTTTCAGGTGCTGGAGTATTCTCACACCATTGCATCAGCCACAGCTGCTAGGAATGTGCTCAGTGTTCTACCTACATAACTGTCCTTGTAATTTGAGGAGAAACATATGAGTAGTTTCTTTTAGTTACATAGAAATAAGTTTTAATCTAATACTTATAGGGACAAAGGACACAATTGAACATTTTGAGGTTCGTAAGGACCTTGAGCTGTAATGCTTTTGGTGAATCAAGCAAAACTCTTACCACAAATATCTATTTTAATTTCTAAATTTTCATGGAATTTGAGAGGCTCATAGGAAAAGTATTGAAAAACCCTCCATTACTTTTTACAGTGTGTCAACATTAGTAAACCTTGTCTGATGGACTAAAGCAGGGGTTGGGAACCTATGGCTCGTGAGCCAGATGTGGCTCTTTTGATGGCTGCATCTGGGTTGCAGACAAATCTTTAATAAAAGAATAATAACATTAAAAATATAAAACATTCTCATGTATTACAATCCATTCATTTCCTACTGCTCATGTTCATGGTTGTGGGTGTCTGGAGCCAATTACAGCTGACCTCTGGGACAACACAAAATTTTTATTGGATAATGTGTATGTACACTGGTTGTTGTATGGCTCTCATGGAATTACATTTTAAAATATGTAGCATTCTTTGCTCTCTCAGCCAAAAAGGTTCCCAACCCCTGGACTGAAGTGACATCATCCAGGATAACCTGGCATAAAACTGGATCCTGAAAGTGAAGAGGCCTTAACTGATGACCCAAACCCAATATAGGGGCTTAAACCATTTGAAGGGAGGTCTGGTTCTGGACATAGTGCATAACTAGTGGTAGATTCACTGCTGACCCTGATATGCTGGCATTAACACTGCCTCATAAACATATGGATATTTTTGAAAAGAATAATCACAATTTTCTCTAACACAGAGTAAACAATTTTTCAGATGGGATATCTCTGACTAAACATAATAGTAAAAGAAGAGTTTTCTCCCCCATAGTTTAAAGAATGACAAAGTTGTGGGTTAAATATCAGATATGAGTAACAGTGAATGAGGCATTTGGAGTTTTTAAATGTTCAGGTGATGACATGCTTTTCTATCTAGTGGTAAAGAGAAACTTTTCATTCTTCCAGAAATTTTGAAATTTTATAGACCATTCTCATGCTCTGCAGCCCACAGCAAGGCAACGCTGAAGGCAATTGTGACCAGTGGTAAGGATTGTAGAGATGTCATCATTTGAAGAGATTGGTCTCCAAGTAACCTGGAAGATGGAGAGTGCTAAGAAAACCAATTGACAGAGTAGGATGAGTAAACCTAAAAAGTCCTTTACACCTTTTAGGGAGAGGAATAATAGATAAAATTTCCTCCTGATGTGTACAAATGGTGCCTGTGAGTTCACAGTATTTAAGTCCAAATTCTTCATCTATTCTACCCATAGGTCATAACATGTCTGGAGAAAAACACACACCCACAAATACATGGCCACTTCTGCAAATATACTTCTACAGTAGTATTTCTTTCTCAGTATGTTAACAATATATTGATGCATAAATATGCAGAATATACTTAGTGGTTTAACTTAACATAGTTTATTATTTCAGTTTCTTTGGGTCAGCACATGGTTTAACTGGGTATTTGGCTTTCAGAGTCTTTCAGGAGGTTGGAAATGCCAGCCATGCTTTGCGTCACAAGTGAGAGCCTGATTAGAGAATGATTCATTCCCAACCTCATGTGTTTGTTTACAAGATTTACATTCTTTCTACCTATCTATATAAATTCATCCTCAGTTCTTTGCCACATGGATCTCTCTAATATATCTGCTTGCTTCATCAAAGCCAGAAAGGTAGAAAGTCTTGCTAGCAGTAAGAAAATGACCATCGTATAATCTAATCCTGTAAGTGATCTACCATCATTGTTTTCATATTCTATTGGTTAGAAGCAAGTTAATGGTCCCTTCCATACTTAAGATGTGATCACACAAAAGTGTGAATACAAGTAGACTCAAACCACATGAGGTCATCTTAGAATCTGTCCACCACATTCAGTTAATGACAACTCCATTCAACTAAAAACCTTGACATTATTCAGCAAATACTGAAAACTCTACTTTTGAACTAAGCAGTGTCTGACCAAGTCTCACCACTTCCACCTGTACCAGGTTAGTACAATTCTTTTGGATTTATTAGATCCTTAACTGATTACCTTACTTACACCTTTATCACCCCCTCTACCATGGTCTACTCTATATACAGCAGCCATAGTAAGTTACCTCACATCACTTCTTTGCTCAAATCTCCCCAATGTATTCTATCTCAAAATAAAATCCCAATTTAATAGATTGATGTACAAGGCTCTACATGTTCTGAGTTCCTGAATTTCTTTGAAAGTATCTCCTGCATTGCTTCTCCTTGTTTATTCCTCATATGGCACATTGAAAACTTCACTATTTGTTCAACAAGCCAAGTACAGCATTGTCTCAGAGTTTTCTTGGATGTTCCCTCTGCAAAAGACACACGTTTTTAGATAGCCACATGACATTCTTTTTCATCTCTTTTACATTTTTGCTCAAATTACTCTTTTTAAGATACATCTACCTTGATTACATAATTAATCCTGTAACTCCTTATCCCTCTCTACTCCAGAACTCCTAGTTCCTTACATTCTACTCATTTTTCATAATGCTAATCTCCTTCTAATATACTATATAAGATACATATTTTTTTTGTGTTTAGAAGCCTCCAAAAGAATAAAAACACGAAGAGGTTAGTAATGCTTTTATGTTTTCTTTGTTGATATACCTCTCTCTATTTCTGAGAAGTGTCTGGCTAAGAGTAGGTACTTAATAAATGTCTGAGGATAAACTAAATTAAGACCTCTATTTTGAAATTACAGGCTAGTGGTTTCTGAGGTCAAATGAGTAATTAAAGTAATCATTACCATTTATATAGTCAGCATTCACTGTGGAAACAGACCCTTATCTAAGATTTTACTAAATTATCTTATGTGGTACATACTTTATGTGGCAGCTATTGTTTATGCTCATTGATGCTTGAAAAAACTGAAATGCAAAGGTTTCTCACCAATTTGCACAAGATTGCACAGCTATTTGTATTATGAGATCATTTTTACAACTTTAAAAAAAATTTTTTTTATTAATTTTACTAGGGTGACATCAATAAATCAGGATACATATGTTCAAAGAAAACATGTCCAGGTTATCTTGTCAATCAATTATGTTGCATACCCATCACCCAAAGTCAGATTGTCCTCTGTCACCTTCTATCTAGTTTTCTTTGTGCCCCTCCCCCACCCTCTTTTCCTTTCCCTCCCCCCTCCCCGTAACCACCACACTCTTATCAATGTTTCTTAGTCTCATTTTTGTGTCTCATCTACTTATGGAATAATGCAGTTCTTGGTTTTTCCTGATTTACTTATTTCACTTCGTATAATGTTATCAAGATCCCACCATTTTGTTGTAAATGATCCGATGTCATCATTTCTTATGGTTGAGTATTATTCCATAGTGTATATGTGCCACACCTTCTTTATCCAGTCTTCTTTTGAAGGGATCTTTGTTTATTTCCATGTCTTGGCCACTGTGAACAATGCTGCAATGAACATGGGGCTGCATGTGTCTTTAGGTATCAATGTTTCTGAGTTTGGGGGGTATATACCCAGTAGAGGGATTTCTGGGTCATGAGGTAGTTCTATTTTCAGTTTTTTGAGGAAGCACCATACTTTCTTCCATAATGGCTGTACTACTTTACATTCCCACCAACGTGAATGTGGGTTCCTTTTTCTCTACAGCCTCTCTAACATTTGCTATTACCTGTCTTGTTAATAATAGCTGATCTAACAGGAGTGAGGTGGTATCTCATTGCAGTTTTGATGTGCATTTCTCTAATAACTAATGAAGATGAGCATCTTTTCATATATCTGTTGGCCATTTCTATTTCTTCCTGGGAGAAGTGTCTGTTCATGGCCTCTTCCCATTTTTTTTTATTGGATTGTTTGTTTGTTGTTGAGTTTTATGAGTTCTTTGTATATTTTGGATAGTAGGCCCTTATCCGAGCTGTTGTTTGAAAATATCATTTCCCATTTAGTTGGCTGTCTGTTTATTTTGTTGTCAGTTTCTCTTGCTGAGCAAAAACTTTTTAATCTAATGTAGTCCCATTCATTTATTTTTGCCTTCACTTCCCTTACCTTTGGAGTCAAATTCATAAAATGCTCTTTAAAACCAAGGTCCATGAGTTTAGAACCTATGTCTTCTTCTATGTACTTTATTGTTTCAGGTCTTATCTTTAGGTCTTTGATTCATTTTGAATTAATTTTAGTACAGGGGGACAAACTGTAATCGAGTTTCATTCTTTTGCATGTGGCTTTCCAGTTTTCCCAGCACCATTTATTGAAGAGGCTTTCTTTTCTCCATTGTGTGTTATTGGCCCCTTTATCAAAAATTATTTGACCATATATATATGGTTTTATTTCTGGACTTTCTATTTTGTTCCATTGGTCTGAATGTCTATTTTTCTGCCAATACCATGCTGTTTTGATTGTCGTGGCTCTATAATATAGTTTGAAGTCAGGTATTGTAATGCCCCCAGCTTCAATCTTTTTCCTTAGGATTACTTTGGAAAGGATTCGAGGTTTTTTATAGTTCCATATCAATCTGATGATTTTTTGTTCCATTTCTTTAAAAAATGTCATTGGAGTTTTTATGGAAATTGCATTAAATTTGTATATTGCTTTGGGTAATATGGCCATCTTGATTATAATTATTCTTCCTATCCAAGAGCAAGGAATATTCTTCCATCTCATTGTATCTTTTTCAATTTCCCTTAACAATGGTTTATAGTTTTCATTATATAGGTCCTTTACATTTTTTGTTATATTTATTCCTAGGTATTTTATTTTATTTTTTTTGTTGTTGCAATCGTGAAGGGGATTATTCTTTTGAGTTCATTCTCAAATGTTTCATTGTTGGCATATAGAAAGGCTATGGACTTTTGTATATTAATTTAGTATCCTGTGACCTTACTGTATTGGCTTATTGTTTCTAGTAGTCTTTTTGTAGATTCTTTGGGGTTTTCAATGTATAGGATCATACCATCTGCAAAAAGTGATACCTTTACTTCTTCTTTTCCGATATGGATGCTTTTTATCTAGTTCTTGCTCTGCGCTCACTGACCAGGATATCAGGATAGCAGCCTCTCACTCCGAGTGAGGTGCCCCACCCACTCGGAAAAGTTTGAGCGTAGGGAATTTCACTCCCGCTCCCTCCCTGCGTGCTGCTTCTTGGGGCACAGGGGTGACCCCGAGATTCCAGTTTCAGCCCACACAAAGGCCTCTGACTCTGCCCCTTTGTCTGGTAACACGTGGGCCCACTCCCGAGACTCTAGGAGGAATCTTTCACCCATTATCTGCACGTGCCGACCAGGAGATCAGGGTGGATGGCTGTCCCAAGTGCCTTTCTTTGTCTGGTTTGGTGTGAGCGTTAGCTTGTGTTGACTGGGTTGCCACAAGCACAGTTTTTCCTTGGCTTTGATGTCCATGCGTCAACCTGTTTCAGATGTTTGTGCCACAGTCTGGTTCTATTCACACCCTATGCCCGACTTAGTTCCTATACTCTCATTTCCCAGTGAAAGCATCCCTTATTTAGGTTAGTGAGGAAGGCGGAGTGTTTCTTCCTCCTTATTTCCTTCGGGGTTGATTATATATTTAGTCAATTTTTCACTCGATCATACCTTCACATTTAGTGTGGAACTTCTGGAGGCTCCAAGGATAGATTTTTCTGTCTCTGGCTGAAGATCTTGTTGAATTTTTGGGGAGATTTATCGGTATCACTCCTTATGGTGCCATTTCCCTGAAGTCACTCCCATTTTTATAACTTTTTATGGGACAAAAACATACAATATACATTTCTTGAGTCTAGTTTGCATTTAATGATAGTAACAATAACAGATATCTTTTTTCTTAAACAAAGGCAGAGAGAAAGACAAAAATAGGGACAGATAGGGCCAGATAGACAGGAAGGGAGAGAGATGAGAAGCATCAATTCTTTGTTGTGGCTCCTTAGTCTCATTCATTGTTCATTGATTGTTTTCTCATATGTGCCCTGACCTGGGATGGAGGGCTACAGTAGAGTGAGTGACCCCTTATTTAAGCCAGTGATCTTAAGCTGAAGCCAGCGACCTTGTGTTTCAGCCAGCAACCTTTGGGCTCAGGCCAGTGACCATGGATTCATGTCTATGATCCCGTGCTCATGCTGGCAAACCCATGCTGAAGTCAATGGCCTTGGGATTTTGAACCTGGGTCCTCTGCATCCCAGCTTGATGCTCTATTCACTGCACCACTGCCTGGTCAGGCAATAACAGCTATCTTTTAATAATGTTTAATATATGGCAGACACTGTGATAAACATTTTACATGCATTAAATTTACCACTTACAACAATCCTGTAAAATAATACTACATACTATTAATATTTCCATTTCACAGATAAAGTGCAGAGACATCCCCAAGGTCATGAAGGTAATACATCAAAACAAGGTCTCACATATAAGTCAGAATGACTTCAAAGTCTATCTTTCTAACTATTAGAAAAGTATTTTATCTAATTACTAGATTAAAATTCTTTAGCAGTATTTCTGACAGGTGAAATTGTACTAAAGTACTCTGGAGTTCTCTGATATAAGTCTTCTCTTTTTCCTGCTTATCTTCTCTCCCTATATCTATTATTCTCAAAGTCCATTCCAATAATTATGTTTATTCCTTAAATCAGGGATCTGATGAATTAATGTATACATTTTGCAACCTTCACCCTCCTTGATTTCCATATTATAATACATTTAGATGAGTGACATATCTGTTCTTCAACCATTGTACCTTCTCCAATTCTTTCATATAACTCAGAGATAGCATGATACAATGAGCTGAAGTAAACAGAAATAAGACAATTCTATCAATTATACCAGATAATCAGAAATTACATAATTAGAAAAGCATTTGAAATTGGTTATTTTAGTAATCTAGTCTCATGTCAAGGTGATATTAACAGATGCAGGGGAAATTAATACTTTAGCTAACATTTTCTACATTTCTCATCTTTACAAAAGTCAAAAGAAAGAAACTACTCAATTCCTTCATTTACCATCAATGGAATTTTATAAGAGACCTCTGGGGACTCTAGAGGAGCTGCTTAAGCAAGAACTAGCTGAGCAATATTTTACACAGGGAACATGAAAGAATCTGTTAGCTAAAAGAAAGTTCTGCAGCAAATTGGTCCTGTTTAATTTATGGAGGCTACAAACTCTAGGAGGAAGAGGATCTTGTTTTAATGACTGAACTCCTGGAGGAATAGTATATGACATCTGGATACCCAAAGACACAAAGAGTTGAAAAGTTGTAGCAGTATCAGCAGCAGCTCAAAAATAGTTGAACAGCATTATTTAGCCCCTTGATACATAGCAGGAGGTGGTGATAGAATTGGAAGTCTGAATATTGCTGCAGTGTTTGTGGATGCTGAGTCACTAGAACCAACTTGAGATTCACAATTATAAATCAGTTCATACATCCACTTTCTATGTAATTACTGCAAAGACAAGTGATCTTTCTCCCTTTCTGCTACATTTAAACAAGAGAGACATATCCAAAGAAGATTGAGACATTTCTTCTTATTCAACCCATATATTTAAAGAACACAATGAAAAACATCTTTTTTTTTTGTCTGTAATAATTGCCAGTTTTATTCCTCTGTTTAAGAGATCCAGAGGTAATTTGAGGTTTACATTTTAATAGTTACTTCAATCAAGAGTTTAGGTGCCCCCATTGCCCTTATAAGCTGGCTGCAAATTACTTAATTCTCTTATTAAAAATTTTTTTAATTGTTTGCAACACGTGTTCATTAAAAAATACGTATTAAGCAAAAGGAAAACTCACATCACACAGTTAAGTTTTGGATGTATGTATGTATACACACACGTACACACCGTTTGCGTTTTTATCCTACATTTGAGCTGATACTAAATATACTGCTTTGTAACTTGTTATGTGTTACACAATATGGACTTAACATATTTTCATGCATTTGTGAGAAACTGCCCAATTGAAAAATAGGCCTGGAGAATGGATCAAAATACAAAATCCAGTAAGATGCTGGTAATAACTGCCTAAAACAAAATTCCACCAGCTGATTAAAAGTAAAAGGAAGGTAAAAGATATGTCAGAAAATGCTAACAGAAAGAAAGCAGGGGCCAGATTTTACTATCAGATTAAACATCTTAGTAAACATCTTTTAACAATTTGATAGCACACTGAGAGTGTGAGCATATAAAATTTATCAGTTTGCCTGATGAGTGGTGGTGCAGTGGATAAAGAGTTAACCTGGAATACTGAGGTCTCTGGTTTGAAATCCTGGGCTTGCCTGCTCAAAGCACATATGAGAAGCAACTACTAGAAATTGATATTTTCCCCTCCCCTCTGAATCAATAAATTTAAAAAAAATCTCTTTTTTAAAAATTCGTTAGTTCACCAAACTTAGGCACAGAAAGTCTCAAGGCAAATGAATTCAGTTACAAAGGAATTATGTTCACTGTGTTCCTATTATAAACACATGCAACTTTAAACCATTAACATTTTGTTTTCAGAGTCCTATAAAGCCCATTAAACAACCTAAGAAAGGTTCACTGTTTTATTTTTCTATTATAGCTAGGTTAACTAGCTTTAACACTTCCATTATTTTTAAAGAATTACAAGACCACAAGCAGGATATCCCTACTCTCCGAATTCATATCACATAACACTTGTGGTAGGAAAGCAGAAAATAAAATGGAAATCAGTTTTTCTAATTTTCTACAATCAGAACCATTACTTTATTTTTCTCCTACTTGGAGATCACTTTTATATTTGAAGAGAAAAGAAGAGAGAAAAATGATTTTTTTTTGAGAAAAGGATTTCAAAAAGGAAAAAGTAGAATAAGTGTCATAGGAGCACCTGTGTAGCCATAGTTCATAGCCAGTGGCATAGTCTGTATATACTCTGCCATTGAGAAATAGAAAGCTATATCTCACTTCCTCAATACCCTCAAACTTCTACCAAATGCTACCACCTATCTACTACGTAATGGCCATGGAAGACAAAGCATCATCCTAAAAGATACAGATAATTAACACTTAAATCAATAAGTATAAATAATAAACTTAGATTGTGATAAGTAATGTAAAATCAATGAGCAAGGTAATGCCATAAAGCATGATAAGAGTCAGTTAGTTTAGAGTGAATGTTCAGAAAGATATTTTCTGGGAAAATGACATGAAGTAAGAGAAAGAACCAGTCATGATTGTGATATAGTGCTGGAGTAGATGTGCAGTATGGATAAAATTAAGGGTGCACTAAAGTAATCTTTTCACATAATATAACATTACTCTACACAAACTTACTGCCTAGCTAACTACAATTTTACTAGTAGTCAGGGATTGTTTAATGCCATTTTATCAAAATGTGATTGAGACTGAAAAAACTTGCATACTCAGAGTTACATAGCTAGTAAAAAATGGAGCCTGATCCTTAGTCCAGGGTCATTGCTATATATTCTTCCATCTAAATAAAATGGAAATAAGAAAGCATTATAAAGAGTAGAGATGGCATTTATTTGGGGACAAACCATTACTTATCACATATTAAGCTCATGGCAGAAGCTTAGTACTTTCAACATAAATTCATAGGTAATATAGCAGAAAAAAGAAATTAAGTTGTTTGAACACATTGACCCAAAAATAGAAGAGATCCTTAACTCGGAAATATCTAAAGAAAGAAAGTTACCCATAGCAAGGTATTTTATAACATCAGCACTCAAGGGACTTCAAGATGCCTAAGCATTTTTTCTTTGAAAAAGATCACTATAGCCTGACCTGTGGTGGTACAGTGGATCAAGCAGCAACCTAGAATGCTGAGGTTCCTCGTTCAAAACCCTGGGCTTGCCTGGTCAAGGTACATATGGGAGTTGATGCTTCCTGCTTCCCCCTTCTCTCTCTCTCTCTCTCTCTTTCTCTCATCTCTCTTTTCTCTAAAAATGAATAAATAAAAAAGTTAAAAAAAGAAAAAGATCACTATTGATAAGAATAAATGTATAGTTTTGATATACTTGACCTTTTTATAATTACTTTATATGTATTAACTCATTTACCTTTCTTACAGCTACCACAAGAGGTAGTTGTTATTATCAACCATTTTGTATAGGATTCAACAACAGACTTGATTGTGACAAAAAATAATCAGTAGACTTAAAGACAAAGTGAAGTAACTGAGTTAGAGGACCAAGAAGAAAAAAAAATGAAGAAAAGTGAAGAGAGCCAAAAGAACTTATGGAACTCTATCAAGAAGACCTATATATGAACTATGAAAATATCAGAAGAAGAAACAGAAATCTTATTGAAGAAACAAAAATCAAAATTTCTTAAATCTGAGGAAAGAAATCAATATACAGATTTAAGAAACTTAGAGGAATCTAACTAGGATAAATCCCTAAAGAACCATGATGACACACATAATTAAACTGACTGAAGTAAAAAACAATGAGAAAATCTTGAAATAAGCAAGGGAAAAGTAATTTGTCACACAAAAGGGAACTTCCATAAGAAAACTAGCAGGTTTCTCAGTAAAAATATTGCAGGCCAGAAGGCAGTGGGATAATAATATACTAAAAGTTCTAAGGCAATAAAATTGGCAACCAAGAATATTGTATCTGCCAAAAGTGCCCTTCAAACGTGAAGAAGAAATTAAGATCTTTTGAGATAAATTACAGCTGAGGGAGTTCATTAGCATTACACCTACATTGCAAGCAATCCTACAGAGAATCTATGTTGAAATATAGGGACAGTAGAGAGCAACACTGAGCTGTACAAAAAATAAAAGGTTATCTGCTAAAGTTAAATACATGGACTAATAAAGCAAACTGTACTATAGCAATTTTGATCCATAGATTTGAATGATGAAAACATAAAAATGTTCCTATAAATCTATGTCAAAGAGTATAGAATAAATAAAGATGTAATTATAAAATCAGTAACATAAAATGGAAGAAGTTGAGCTATAAAGATCAGAGTTTTTCTATGTGATATAAGTAAGGTGTTATTAGTTTACAATAAAATGCTACAGTTTTAAGATACTGTATGTAATTGCAGTGGAAACCACAAATAAAATATCTACAGAGCATAAACAAAAGGAATTAAGAAGTGAATTATAACATATCACAACATAAAATCAATGGATTGCAAAGGAAGGCAATAAAAGATGACAGAAAAGCTACAAGACATACAGGAAACAATTAACAGAGTGGCAAAAGTAAGTCCATCCCTATTAGTAATTACTTTAAATATATTTCGATTAAATTCCCCGGTCAGAAGACATAACTTGTCTGAATGATGTAAATAAAGAATAAGCCCACACAAGATTCATTTAGATCTAAGGACACACATAAGATTTAAGTCAAAAGATGGACAAAGATATTCCATGTAAATGCAAATCCAAAAAGAGCAGAATTATTGCTATTGAGTATATCCAAAAGAATTCAATGCAGGGATTCTAAGAGATATTTGGATAACCGTGTTCAAAGCAACACTATTTTAAATAGTCAGTGGTTAGAAGCAACCAAAATATTCATCAACTGATTAATAAACAAAATATGGTGTATACATAAAATGGAAAATTATTTAGTCTTAAAAAGGAAGGAAATCTTGTCATAGTCCAAAACAAAGATGAACTATGAGGACATTATGTTAAAAATAAAACAAGCCAGCTACTGCCTGAACTGTGGTAGCACAATCAATAAAACATCAACCTGGAATACTGAGGTCTCCTGTTCAAAACCTTGGACTTGCCTGATCGAGGCACAGAAGACAAGCAACTACTACTATGAGTTAATGCTTCTTGCACTCACTCCCCTCCCTTCTCTCTCTTTCTCTCTCTTTTCTCTCTGAAAGACAATTTAAAAAGCTTAAAAGAAAAAGAAAGCCAGTCACAAAAAGACAAATACCATCTAATTTTTTTGATATAGGTATCTAAAGTAATCAAATTTCTAAGAACAAAAAGCAGAATGGTAGTTACCAGAGGCTGGTGACAAGGATAAAAAAAAAGGATGTAAATTCATACAGTTTTTACTGACAGGACAGTGGCTCAGTGAAGAGAGCATCAGCCTGGGACACCGAGGACCCAGGTTTGAAACCCTGAGGTCACTGGTTTGAGTGGGGACTCATCTGGCTTGAGGACAGACTAACCAGCTTGAACATAGGGTCGCCAGCTTGAATGTGGGATCATAGACATGACCCTGTGATCACTGGCTAGAACACAAAGGTCACTGGTTTGAGCAAGGAGTCAACTCGCTCTGCTGTAGCCCCCTAGTCAAGGCACATATGAGAAAGCAATCTATGAATAACTAAGGAGCTGCAATGAAGAATTGATGCTTCTCATCTCTCTTCTGTCTGCCTGTCCTCTCTCTCTCTCTCGCTAAAAGAAATTAAAAATTTTAAAAATCATATAGTTTCATATGTGCAAGATGAAATACTTCTCAAGATTTGTTTCACAACAATGTAATTATACTTGATACTACTTAGCTGAATGTTTAAAAATGGCTAAGTATCTGTTTTATGTCATGTGATTTTTTTGTCATGTGATTTTTATCACCATAAAAAGAATACTCCACCCTGGCTGGTTGGCTCAGTGGTAGAGCGTTGGCCTGGTGTGCGGGAGTCCCAGGTTCAATTCCCGGCCAGGGCACACAGGAGAAGCGCCCATCTGCTTCTCCACTCTTTCCCCTCTCCTTCCTCTCTGTCTCTCTCTTCCCCTCCTGCAGCCAAGGCTCCATTGGAGCCAAGTTTGCCTGGGCGCTGAAGATGGCTCTGTGGCCTCTGCCTCAGGTGCTAGAATGGCTCTGGTTGCAACAGAGTGATGCCCCAGATGGGCAGAGCATCGCTCCCTGGAGGGCATGCCGGGTGGATCCCAGTCGGGCGCATGCGGAAGTCTATCTGACTGCCTCCCGGTTTCCAACTTCAGAAAAATACAAAAAAAAAAAAAAAAAAAAAAAAAGAATACTCCAGCAGCTGACCCAAAAGATATCGTAGGACTCAAGAAATGAGCCGTAAATATTACTCACTGGTGTTACTTGTTCTTCTTTGACCACCAGAACTCTGAAAACAATGAAATTAGGGATGCAATAACTAAGTATATGTTCCCAACTAGGTTTTTTCTGTTATGGACCAAAATTTTGTAAGATAATAAGTGGATGAGTTATAATATTTCCATTTCAGAAAGCTGAGCAATGTTCTTGGGCCACACTTTCACCTTCACAAGAATGTCTCCTGAAAAAAAAATCATGTAAACATGGAAAGAGAAATAACCTTTCAAAGCCTTTGATAGATTTCTTTAATGACTACTTATCTGTTATTTTATCCATTCTGCCATCAGATACATTGATTAATATAAACAAAAATAAAGAAAATATTGAGCAAACATATGGGTTTGTTTTATTTTTGCATTTAGTTTTCTAACAGGATACACTAGGGAAAGGCTTAGTTGTTTGTCTTTGAGTTCTCCTCTCTGATTTATTCCATTAATTGTTCTATTTTATGAAATTGCTGCCTACCATTGCTTTTCAACCATGGAATATTCTTGTTGAACACTTAAAAGAGGTCTAAATATAGATACCTGTATTTCACAAAGTATTTTCTCTATACTATCATAAAAACCAATAAAATGCCATGTAAATTTAACAACTAACATATTTTCATTCTTATGATTTTTGGGCACTGCTATGGGGGACTGAATACAGCAACAATGATAATAAAATTTCCTATCCTATTGATAATGAAGTAAGTTGATAGTCATTTGACTCTATTGTGTAAGTCTCCAACATAATATGAGACATTTATGATGTCCTCTCATTGGGAGTTTGACATATGAAAATGTTTTTTCAAGTTTTACTGAACTGACAAATTCATTTTCTAAGAAATATATCATTATATTTATGTCAGATGACATAATATTAATTCTTCTAGAGAAATATATTTTAAAAGCTCACAAAGTCAAATAACTTTTACTACAACTCAGTTTCTTTGGGGAAAGTAGCAAGTGTGGAGAAAACCTCTTCAGAAATAATAGTGCTCTTTGCTATAAACTTTTACAAATATAGTGTACTTCTTAAAATTTATTTTAGTACAAATATGTGCTTAGCCTAAATATCTCTTATTTTAAGAGATATACTGGTAGGTGTCAATTTTTATGGATTCTAAAAGTAAAATTATTCATCACTTAACAAGTGAAAAATATTTTCAAATTTTTATTTTTATTTATTTATTTATTTATTTATTTATTTATTTATTTTGTGTGTGCACACACATCCAAGTATGGTGTTACTTTGGCTTCTATTAAACTGACAAATGAACACAATCCACAGAGTTATTTAGCCTGGTTGCCATACTGATTTTACTTACTGTAGCGGTAGAAGTAAATGGCAGAAATCCATATATTTTTGAGAAGAAAAAAATTTTATATCTAGACAAGAACATGTATAGTTATCAACAAGGCAAAGGTCTTAATTTCAGCTTTTCTGAACTCAATTCCAACTCTTCAGTAAGCCCAAAGGTATTTTATGAATACTTAATCAATAAAGAAAGGAATTGACCTCAGAACACTCTAAACTGAAGTTACAGTGAAGAATTGGGTAGTGTGGCATATGAGAATATTTTTCTAGTCTTCTTTATCATCTAACTAGCTTATGATAGCTGGAATATAAGAAAAAAACAAGTGTTTTATTTCTTTCCTTCTCTAAAATTAAATTTCCTTTTGAACAGTCTTGTTAACACCTGACCCCAAATGGCTTCTTTTCAAGGTAAACTACTGATATAATTACAAGTATCATAAATAATTGATTAATTTTAAATTAAAATTCCAATTCTTCACTGATCCTGTCAATGTCTTAACTTACCAAAATTGTTTCCTCAGCAACATTCTATTTTTTTTTTCTGAAGCTGGAAACGGGGAGGCAGTCAGACAGACTCCTGCATGTGCCCGACCGGGATCCACCTGGCATGCCCACCAGGGGGTGATGCTCTGCCTATCCAGGGAGTCGCTCTGTTGTGACCAGAGCCACTCTAGCGCCTGAGGCAGAGGTCATGGAGCCATCCCCAGCGCCCAGGTCATCTTTGCTCCAATGGAGCCTTGGCTGCGGGAGGGGAAGAGAGAGACAGAAAGGAAGGAGAGGGGGAGGCGTGGAGAAGCAGATGGGACCTTCTCCTGTGTGCCCTGGCCAGGAATCGAACCTGGGACTCCCGCACACCAGGCCGACGCTCTACCACTGAGCAAACCGGCCAGGGCCCCTCAGCAACATTCTAATGTTAAAGTTATTCATTTCTCATAGCTTCCTTATGCCATTAGTATTTGGATATGGAAACAATACATCTCTTACTCTCCAACGTCATTATCAAACCTATTACTCCTCTGCTTTCATGTGAAAACACATGTTCCTTCAAGACAGAAATTATCTGGCTGAACTATGTTTCCTTTCAACTTTCAAACATTTTGACATCTGACTTATAATCACTTCCCTTCAACACAAATCCTCCCACCATTTTAGGTGACTTCAACAATTCTATGAATGACCATGCTAAATCATTGCATCCTTACACTCTTCATCTCCAGGGTTCTCCTCTATGTTATTCCTATCATTTAGTCATACCTTGGTTTTTGTCATAACTGAAATTGATAAACTTTTTAACTATGAAATTCATATATCTTACTTTTGGAGCATTATCTGATCCTTTTAGCCTTCTCACCCATCATCTCAGGATACTTTTCTTCCTTTATTCTTGATGAGTAGGTGACATTGCACAGTGGTTTACTGATTCAAGTTAATTAATACTCAGAGAATGACTAAAGTCGTCTACTTCTTCATGAATCAATTTTGGTAATTTATATTTTCTTAAACATTTGTACATTTGGCCTATATCTTTACATATATAATACATAAAATTGATCATAGTGGGCTCAACATTTTTATATTTGCTCCTATATTTGTATTTATGATCCAGTTTCCATACATAATAATTATTTTCTTCCTCTTTGTTTTCTTTGATCAATGTTGCCAAAGTATCATCCATTTCATTTACAACTTCTATGAGGTTTGTCATTTTCTTTACTGTATTTCTGCCTATTTTGTAATTTGCTTACCTTTTAGTTAGTTTTTTTAATGTTTCTCTTTTTAAATATTCTTATTTTGCATGCTTAATTCATTAATTTTCAACCTGTTATTTTTCAAAATAAAAACTTATTCTGTAACTGCTCCCTTAAAGACCACTTTAGCTTCATTCCAGATAATATGTAGGATTTAAGTCTTCAGTTAAAATATTAATTTCCATTATACTTTCTTCTTTTTTTAAGGTTTTATTTATTGATTTTTCAGAGTGGGAGGGAAACAAGAAGTACCAACTCATAGCTGTTTCACTTTAGTTGTTCATTGATTGCTTGTCATATGTGCAATCAAGGCACATGCAAGGCTTCAAGCCGGCGACCTCAGCATTCCAAGTCAACGCTCTATCCATTGTCCAACCACAGGCCAGACTGCTTTCTTCTTTGACCATAAGTTATTTACATGTGTACCTGTCAGTGTCTTGACATATATTTTTACATACTTTTTTGTTGTTGAGTTCTAATTTGATGGCATTTTGTCATAAATGTGATCTTCATGATACTTTGAAATTTGTAGTAGCTTGCTTTATAACAAAAGCAAGATAAATATGTTTCATCAAGACTTGAAAATAGGCTCTGCATGGTTGGCTAAGTGGTAAAGCATCGGCCTGGGGTGTGGAAGTCCCAGGTTTGACTCCCAGTCAGGGCACACAAGAGAAGCGACCATCTGCTTCTCCACCCCTCCCCCTCTCCTTCCTCTCTGTCTCTCTCTTTCCCTCCTGTAGCCAAGGCTCCACTGGTGCAAAGTTGGCTTGGACGCTGAGGATGGCTCCATGGCCTCCGCTTCAGACACTAGAATGGCTCTGGCCACAACGGAGCAGTGTCTCAGATGGGCAGAGCATCCCCTCCTTGTGGGCATGCCAAGTGGATCCCAGTAAGGCATATGTGGGATTCTGTCTAACTGCCTCCTCACTTCTAACTTTGGAAAAAAAATACTTGAAAATAATGAATATGCTATAGTTAATACATACATACATACATATATATATGTAGTTTTTTACACTCTCACACATGAATCCCATCAATTAAAGTAAGCTTATTCATTTTATATAAAATAAATATAAAAAGACAAAATCTATAAATTAATTACTATTTAAATAATACCTTTAAACTATAAAATACTGAGAGAATCCTGCATGTGCCCTGACTGGGGATAGAATCTTATTTGTGCTATATATAAACTTTCAATCTTGGTGCATCAGGATGACACTCTAACCAATTGAGCTACCTGGCCAGGACCAAGTGTGTTAAAAATCATCCTCTATTTTGATAACTTTTTTATACCTCTTTTCATTTTTTCTTTATTTCTATTGAAATGGTGCATTCAAGTTTAGAATTGCTCAATCTCACTAAGGAATTCACCCATTATTCCTGTACATAGCCTTTCTTTATTTTCACTATTTTTTTTTCTTTTGTAAATGGGGAAACAATCAGACAGACTCCTGTATGTGCCCAACTGGGATCCACCCAGCAAGCCCACCAGGGAACAATGCTCTGCCCATCTGGGGTGTTCCTCCATTGTGGCCAGAGCCATTCTAGCGCCTGAGACAGAGGCCATGGAGCCATCCTCAGCACCCAGGCCAACCTTGCTCCAATGGAGCCTTGGCTGTGGGATGGGAAGAAAGAGACAGAGAGGAAGGAGAGGGGGAGGGGTGTAGAAGCAGATAGATGCTTCTCCTGTGTGTCCTGACTGGGAATCGAACCCAGGACTTCCACATGCTGTGCTGATGCTCTACTGCTAAGCCAACTGGCCAGGGCCTCAATAATTTCTTTTAGTAAAACTTATTTTAGCTGATATTAATACAATCACCTTAGCAGTATTTTGGCTAATGTCTTATTTGTGTTATATGTAAACTTTCAACATTTTTGTTTTCTTAAATATTATGACTGCTTCTGATAAATACCATATAGTTGGTTTTTTTAATTTTTATTTATTCATTTTAGAGAGGAGAGACAGAAAGACAGAGAGAGACAGAGAGGAGAGAGAGACAGGGGGGAGGAGCTGGAAGCATCAACTCCCATATGTGCCTTGACCAGGCAAGCCCAGGGTTTCGAACCGGCGACCTCAGCACTTCCAGGTCGATGCTTTATCCACTGCACCACCACAGGTCAGGCCTTAGGACTGATTTTTTTTTATTTAATACCATATAGTTGGGATTTTAAAAACTTGTTCTGCCCAACTTTGTCTTTTAATTAGAAGGTTTACTCCATTTATGTTACTGTGACCTTGCTCTATTTAGTTTTAGTTCTATCATAGTATTTTCTATCTTCTATTTGTCTCTTTTATCACATGTCAGTTTTCCCTCTTCTTTTCTAATATCTTTTGTATATATTCCTCCTTAATTAACTTTTCATTCTCATAATTTTTGTTATATTCCTTTTTATTGTCCCTTTAGTGGTCTTTTAGTAAATTTAGAAAACAAATTTGACACGAGTATTATTATTACAAGTCAGAAACGCTGTGGCAGTCTGGAAACATGAGTTTGCTATTAGAAGACTTTAAGCCATCAGACATAGAAAGGAGTAACAAACCTGGGCTGAGATCTATCTTCGAATCTTCCAATAACCTGGAAGCCACAATTATAAAGCTTAATAACCATAATCAGTTTGGAATTTAAAAACTATTCCTGTTCCATACTTAGCCTTTCAATTCCTTGGGTTACACAGGTAGATAGCAGCCTTAGAATGCATCATAATAATATATAAAATAAATTTAATAATATCATATTGAATGAAGTTATTACAGAGATAAAATATATGCTTAATAAATTGTCAAGATTACTAAAAAAGGGAAAAATTCACCCTGGCTGGTTGCCTCAGTGGTAGGGCATCAGCTGGCATGGGGAAGTCCCGGGTTTAATTCCAAGTCAGGGCACACAGGAGAAAGGACCATTTGCTTCTCCCCTCTTCCCCCACCCTCTCTCTTTCCCTTCCGCAGCCATGGCTCTAATGCTTCAAGCAAAGTTGGCCCTGGGTCCTGAGGATGGCTCCATGGCCTCTGCCTCAGATGCTAAAATCACTCATTGCAGACCAGCAGAGCAATGGAGCAAAAGAGCAGCAGCCCAGAGAGGGAGAGCATCTCCTAGTAGAGGTTGGCCAGGTGAATCCTGGTCGGGGAATATACGGCAGTCTCACTCTGCCCTCCCACCTCTCACTTAGTAAGAAGAGAGGGAGGCAATTACTTCAATGTGCTGTTATATTCAAGTGTCATTAAGCCCAAATCTCATAGAAAGTTTATTTACTTTTAGTGGTATCTTATTTTAATTTTAATTGAATTTATTAGGGTGACACTGCTTAACAAAATTATACAGTTTTCAAGTCCCAGTTATACAACACAACTCTGTAAACTGTAATGTATGTTCACTCTCCCCAAGTCAAGTCTTAATCTATCACCATTTACCCCCCTCCATAGCCTCCTCCACCTCCTGCCCCACTGCAGGAATCACCACACTGTTGACTGTGTCCATGAGCATTTTTCTCTTTTTTGATGAACTTTACATTTCCTATCACCCAGCCCACTCCTATAGATATCAGCCTGTATTCTATCTATGAGTCTGTCTCTATTTTGCTTGTTAGTTCATTTTGTTCATTAGATTCCAGATATGAATGAAATCATATGGTATGGTACTTGTCTTTCTCTGACTGGCTTACTTCACTTAGCATAATTCCTTCCAGGTCCATCCATATTGTCACAAAAAATAAAATTTTCTTCTTTTTGTGGTAGCATAGTATTTCATTGGGTAAATGTATCACAGCTCTTTGATCCACTCATCTACCGAAGGGCACTTGGGCTGTTTTCAAATATTGGTTATTATAAATAATGCTGCAGTAAACATGTGGGGTTACATATATTCCTTCAAATGACAGTTTAGGATTTTATCAGATAAATTTCCAAAAGTAGAATTGCTGGAACATTAGGCAGTTCCATTTTCAAATGTTTAAGGTAACTCCAAACTGCTTTTTTTTTTCCAGTGGCATTCTCACCAATAGTGCAGGAAGGTTGCCTTTTGCCCACACTCTTGCCAACACCTATTGTTTGTTGAGTTATTGATGACACACTTCCGATAGATGTGAGTTTAAATCTCATTGTGCATTTCACTGATCATTAGTGACAATGATCATCTTTTTTTTTTAAATAATTTTATTTTTTAAATGGGGTGACATCAATAAATCAGGATATATATATTCAAAGATAACAAGTCCAGGGTATCTTGTCGTTCAATTATGTTGCATACCCATCACCCAAAGTCAGATTGTCCTCTGTCACTTTCTATCTTGTTTTCTTTGTGCCCCTCCTCCTCCCCCTTTCCCTCTCCCATTCCCCCCTCCCCCCCGTAACCACCACACCCTTATCAATGTCTCTCAGTTTCAGTTTTATGTCCCACCTACGTATGGAATACTGCAGTTCCTGTTTTTTTCTGATTTACTTATTTCGTTTTGTATAATGTTATCAAGATCCCACCATTTTGCTGTAAATGTTCCGATGTCATCATTTCTTATGGCTGAGTAGTATTCCATAGTGTATATGAGCCACATCTTCTTTATCCAGTCATCTATTGACGGGCTTTTTGGTTGTTCCCATGTCCTGGCCACTGTGAACAATGCTGCAATAAACATGGGGCTGCATGTGTCTTTACGTATCAATGTTTCTGAGTTTTGGGGGTATATACCCAGTAGACGGATTGCTGGGTCATAAGGTAGTTCTATTTTCAGTTTTTTGAGGAACCACCATACTTTCTTCCATAATGGTTGTACTAATTTACATTCCCACCAACAGTGGATGAGGGTTCCTTTTTCTCCACAGCCTCTCCAACATTTGCTATTACCTGACTTGCTAATAACAGCTAATCGAACAGGTGTGAGGTGGTATCTCATTGCCGTTTTGATTTGCATTTCTCTAATAGCTAAAGAAGATGAGCATCTTTTCATATATCTGTTGGCCATTTGTATTTCTTCCTGGGAGAAGTGACTGTTCATATCCTCTTCCCATTTTTTTTATGGGATTGTTTGTTTGTTTGTTGTTGAGTTTTATGAGTTCTTTGTATATTTTGGATATTAAGCCCTTATCTGAGCTGTTGTTTGAAAATATCATTTCCCATTTAGTTGGCTTTCTGTTTATTTTGTTAACAGTTTCTCTTGCTGAGCAAAAACTTCTTAGTCTGATGTAGTCCCATTCATTAATTTTTGACTTCACTTCTCTTGCCTGTGGAGTCAAATTCATAAAATGCTCTTTAAAATCCAGGTCCATGAGTTGAGTACCTATGTCTTCTTCTATGTACTTAATTGTTTCAGGTCTTATGTTTAGATCTTTGATCCATTTTGAGTTAATTTTTGTACAGGGAGAGAGACTGTAGTCCAGTTTCATTCTTTTGCATGTGGCTTTCCAGTTTTCCCAGCACCATTTATTAAAGAGGCTTTCTTTTCTCCATTGTGTGTTGTTGGCCCCTTTATCAAAAATTATTTGACTATATATATGTGGTTTTATTTCTGGACTTTCTATTCTGTTCCATTGGTCTGAGTGTCTATTTTTCTGCCAGTACCATGCTGTTTTGATTGTCTTGGCCCTATAATAGAGTTTGAAGTTAGGTATTGTAATGCCCCCAGCTTCATTCTTTTTCTTTAGGATTGCTTTGGCTTCGGGGTTTTTTATAGTTCCATATAAACCTGATTATTTTTTGCTCCATTTCTTTAAAAAACGTCATTGGAAGTTTGATGGGAATTGCATTAAATTTGTATATTGCTTTGGGTAATATAGCCATCTTGATTATATTTATTCTTCCTAGCCAAGAACAAGGTATATTCTTCCATCTCATTATATCTTTTTCGATTTCCCTTAACAATGGTTTATAATTTTCATTATATAAGCCCTTTACATTCTTTGTTATGTTTATTCCTAAGTATTTTATTTATTTTTTGTTGCAATCGTGAAGGGGATTATTCTTTTGAGTTCGTACTCAGTTGTTTCATTGTTGGCATATAGAAAGGCTATTGACTTCTGTATGTTAATTTTGTATCCTGCGACCTTACTGTATTGGCTTATTGTTTCTAGTAGTCTCTTTGTGGATTCTTTGGGGTTTTCGATGTATAGGATCATATCATCTGCAAAAACTGATACCTTTACTTCTTCTTTTCCGATATGGATACCTTTTATTTCTTTGTCTTGTCTGATTGCTGTGGCGAGAACCTCTAGTACCACATTAAATAAGAGTGGCGAGAGTGGACAACCCTGTCTTGTTCCTGATTTAAGGGGGAAAGCCTTCAGTTTAGTGCCATTTAATATGATGTTAGCTGATGGTTTATCATATATGGCTTTTATCATGTTGAGATATTTTCCTTCTATACCCATTTTGTTGAGAGTCTTAAACATAAAATTGTGTTGTATTTTATCGAAAGCCTTTTCTGCATCTATTGATAAGATCATGTGGTTTTTGTTCTTTGTTTTGTTGAAATGGTGTATTACGTTAACCGTTTTACGTATGTTGAACCATCCTTGAGATTCTGGGATGAATCCCACTTGATCATGATGTATTATTTTGTTAATATGTTGTTGTATTCGATTTGCTAATATTTTGTTTAGTATTTTAGCATCTGTATTCATTAGAGATATTGGTCTGTAGTTTTCTTTTTTTGTGCCATCCTTGCCTGGTTTTGGTACGAGAGTTATGTTGGCCTCATAAAATGTGTTTGGAAGTATTGCTTCTTCTTCAATTTTTTGGAAGACTTTGAGTAGAATAGGAACCAAGTCTTCTTTGAATGTTTGATAAAATTCACTGGTATAGCCATCAGGGCCTGGATTTTTATTTTTGGGAGGTTTTTAATGTTTTTTTCTATTTCTTCTCTACTGATAGGTCTGTTTAGGCTTTCTGCTTCTTCTTGACTCAGTCTAGGAAGGTTGTATTTTTCTAGGAATTTATCCATTTCTTCTAGGTTGTTGAATTTAGTGGCATAAAGTTTTTCATAGTATTCTACAATAATTCTTTGTATATCTACGGTGTCCGTGGTGATTTCTCCTCTTTCATTTTGGATTTTCTTTATATGAGTTCTTTCTATTTTTTCCTTGGTAAGTCTTGCCAAGGGTTTGTCAATTTTGTTGATCTTTTCAAAGAACCAGCTCCTTGTTGTATTAATTTTTTCTATAGTTTTTCTGTTCTCTAATTCATTTATTTCTGCTCTGATTTTTTTTATTTTTTTATTTTTTATTTATTTATTTTTTTTTTGCAATTTTCTGAAGCTGGAAACAGGGAGATACAGTCAGACAGACTCCCGCATGCACCTGACCGGGATCCACCCGGCACGCGCACCAGGGGCGGCGACGTTCTGCCCACCACGGGGCGATGCTCTACCCATCCTGGGCGTCGCCATGTTGCGACCAGAGCCACTCTAGGGCCTGGGGCAGAGGCAAAGAAGCCATCCCCAGTGCCCAGGCCATCTTTGCTCCAATGGAGCCTTGGCTGCGGGAGGGGAAGAGAGAGACAGAGAGGAAGGCACGGCGGAGGGGTAGAGAAGCAAATGGGCGCTTCTCCTGTGTGCCCTGGCCGGGAATCGAACCCGGGTCCTCCGCACGCTAGGCCGACGCTCTACCGCTGTCTGCTCTGATTTTTATTATCTCCTTTCTTCGGCTAGTTTTGGGTTGTCTTTGTTCTTCTTTTTCTAGTTCCTTAAGGTCTGAAGTTAAGTGGTTCACTTGGGCTCTCTCTTGTTTGTTCATATATGCCTGAAGTGATATGAACTTCCCTCTTATCAGTGCTTTTGCTGCATCCCATAGATTCTGATATGTCGTATTGTCATTTTCATTAGTCTGTATATATCTTTTGATCTCTGCACTTATTTCTTCTTTGACCCATTCATTTTTTAAAAGTATGTTGTTTAGTTTCCACATTTTTGTGGGATTTTTTTCCTCTTTTTTGCAGTTGAATTCTAGTTTTAAGGCTTTATGATCAGAAAATATGCTTGGTACAACTTCAATTTTTCTGAATTTGCTGATGTTGTTTTTGTGGCCCAACATATGGTCAATTTATGAGAATGATCCATGTACACAGGAGAAAAATGTATACTCAGTCACTTTGGGATGAAATGTCCTGTAGATGTCTATCATATCCAGGTGCTCTAGTGTTTTGTTTAAGGCCACTATGTCTTTGTTGATTCTCTGTTTGGATGACTGATCTAGAGCCGTCAGCGGTGTATTGAGGTCTCCAAGTATGATTGTATTTTTGTCCGTTTTTGTTTTAAGATCAGTAAGTAGCTGTCTTATATATTTTGGTGCTCCTTGGTTTGGTGCATATATATTAAGAATTGTTATGTCTTCTTGATTCAGTGTCCCCTTAGCCATTATGAAATGGCCATTTTTGTCTCTGAGTACTTTTCCTGTCTTGTAGTCAGCATTATCCGATATGAGTATTGCTACGCCTGCTTTTTTTTCGATGTTATTTGCTTGGAGTATTGTTTTCCAGCCTTTCACTTTGAATTTGTTTTTATCCTTGTTACTTAGATGAGTTTCCTGTAGGCAGCATACAGTTGGATTTTCTTTTTTAATCCATTCTGCTACTCTGTGCCTTTTTATTGGTGAGTTTAATCCGTTTACATTTAGTGTAATTATTGATACTTGTGAGTTCCCTATTGCCATTTTATATCTTGCTTTCTGTTAGTTTTGTGTCTTGTTTGATCCTTCTCTTTCGTTTTTCTATCTTTTGTTTTTATTTGGTTGTATTCCATACATCTTTCCTCTGTTGCTATCTTTTTTATCTCATGTGCTTCTGTGGTGGTTTTTTCAATGGTGGTTACCTTTGAGTAATGAAAAGGGTCCCTACCCTGTTCATTGTAGTGAACTATTTTGTGAGTACTTTTGCACGCCATCGTCCTTTGCTACTGTTAATCTCCATCTTTTCCCCCTCTTTCTTTTTGTTGTTGTCACAGTTTAAATTTGGTTTTATTGTGTTCTTCTTGCAGCTTTTACTTGTGGCTCTGTTTTTTTTTTTTGTTCTTTGTATCTGATTGGAGAACCCCATTTAGTAATTCCTGGAGTGGGGGTTTTCTGATGATAAATTCCCTCATCTTTTCTGTATCTGTGAATATTTTTATTTCTCCTTCATATTTGAAGGATAGCTTTGATGGGTATAGTATTCGTGGCTGAAAGTTCCTCTCTTTCAGTACTTTAAATATTAAGGTCCACTCTCTTCTAGCTTGTAGAGTTTCTGCTGAGAAATCTGATGATAATCTAATGGGCCTTCCTTTATATGTTGTATTCTTCTTGTCCCTGGCTGCCTTGAGAATTTTTTCTTTGCTGTTGGTTTGTGTCAATTTCATTATGATATGCCTTGGAGTAGGTTTGTTGGGGTTAAGAAAACTCGGTGTTCTGTTTGCTTCTTGAATTTGAGGCTTTAGTTCTTTCCACAGGCTTGGGAAGTTCTCATCTATTATTTGTTTGAGTATGTTCTCCATTCCATTTTCTCTCTCTTCTCCCTCTGATATACCTATTATTCTTATGTTATTCTTTTTGATGGAATAAGATAATTCTTGTAGGGCTATCTCATTTTTTTTAATTTTTGAGTCTCTTTCTTCTTCTCTCTGTTGTGCCTCAAGTTGCTTGTCTTCTATTTCACTAATCCTCTCTTCTATCTGACCTGTTCTATTAGCTAAGCTTGTTACTTCATTTTTCAGCTCGTGAATTGAGTTTTTCATCTCTGTTTGATTTGTTTTTATAGTTACAATTTCTTTGGACATATATTCTTTGTGTTCATTGAGTTGTTTTCTGAGCTCCCTAAATTGCCTTTCTGTGTTTTCTTGTATATCTCGGAGGATTTTTAGGATTTCTATCTTGAATTCTCTGTCATTTAGCTCCAAGGTTTCCAATATATTAAATTTTTTCTCCATAGATTTTTCCTCATCTAGCTGTGTTACCTCTCTTTCTTTTGTATCCATGATATTCGATTTTCTCTTCCTTAATGGCATCTGGGAGTGGTTTTGTTGATAATATTAATGAGATTTAATAAAGAATAAAAAATTTTAAAAAAATTAAAAATCAAAAAGAGTTGTTTTTTTTAAAAAAAAATTAATAATGAAATAAAGAAAAATAAAATAAAATTAAAATTTTTAAGAAAAGGAAATTATTCCCCCCCTCATTTTTTCCACTGCTCTCCCCTTTTTCTTGAGAAAATCTTGTGGTGAACTGTGAATTATAACAAACAATGCCTGTGATGGAGGGCCTGAATTGGGGAAAAGTAATAAAGGGGCAAAAAAAAAGAAAAAAGAAAAAAAAGGGGGGGTATGGACCCACAAAAAGCAAATAAGGAAAAAATTTGGGTCAAGAATAAAATGATTTGCTTTTAGGTGTTGGTTGTCTAAGAGTTATGATGAGAGGAATAAGAGGAAAACAGAAAAATGGGGGGACAAATTAAAAAAATACTATTGTATTTAGTGGAACAAGAACTAGATAAAATGGAGAGCCAGGGATGGGAGCACTGCTAGTGAGTTAAAAAGGTGAAGAAAAAACCCCCCAAAATGCCACAAACATAAGTTTGAGTCCCAGATAAGATAATTTGTTTGTTATTGAGATTTGAATGAGAGGAGATGTAAAGGAGAAAGGAAGAAACTAATATGGAGGGAGAAAAGAAAGAGAGAGAGAGAGAAAAAAGGGAGCCACTAAAAGAAGGAAAAAGAAAGGAGAGAGAGAGAGAGTTAAGGGTTTTGGAGTGCAACCCTCATAGAGAGAAAGGAAGAGGAGAGAAAAGATAATTGGAGATGTAACACTTATGGGTAGTGTAGTTCAAGGAGAGGAGAGAGTAAGACCGGCAGAGAGTTAATCAGCCAAATTGGAGGAGGAAAAAAAGTCTCAAGAATGAAGATAAGAGAAGCAAACGAACAAATATAATAAAATGGGATAGGATATAAAGTCTGCAGATTATTCTTGATTTTGAGAGGTTATCTTCTTGCTTTTTCTTTTCTCTCCCTCTTCCTGGTCGGTCACTCTGTACCCCAGGTTCTGCCCCTTTGGCATGCTCAGGTAGAGGTTTGCAGTTGATAAGTCTCTATGGCAATGTCATGTATTGTGCTTTAGTCTCGTTGGCAGTCGAGGCTCGTTAATATTTATAGGCTCCGACAGTGAGAGAGTCCATGTTCCTCGAGCCTTTCTCCTAGTCTTTCCTTCCTCAATTAGTAGCCTGATAATCCAGCTATGGGGTTGCTGCTACCTCTGCCTGGATAGTAAGAGGCTCAAAGAGCTGGCAACTCCCCACTCTATTCCCACTCAGCACAGGGCTCTGGGTAAGGCTCAGTCAGTCAGAGCTGCTAGCATAATCAGGCGAGCTTTCTGCCCACTCAAAGATCTCTGGCTCTGCCACTCTGTCCGGTAACACAGGCAGGCGCCCACTTCCGGGGCGCTTGGAGGAAACTGTCATTCACTATCTGTGTGCGCAGACCAGGATATCCGGCCAGCAGTCTCACGCTCTGAGTGAAACCCCCAACCGCATGGAAAAGTTGCAGCGTTGGAATTCGCTCTTGCTGCGTCCCTGTGCGCGGTTTTTGCAAGGCGCTGGGGTGGCCTGAGATTCCGCTTTTGCCCACACAAAGGCCCCTGACTCTGCCCCTCTGTGCGATAACATGGGCGCGCACTGCCCAGGCACTCGGAGGAATCGCTCACTTCCTATCTGCGCACGCACACCAGGATATGAGGCCGGCCGTGTTTCCCTCTGAGTGAAACCCTCACCAGCACGGAAAATTTCCACCATTGGAATTAGTTCTCGCTCCCTCCCGTGCGCGGCTTTCCCAGGGTGCTGAGGCTGCCCAGAGATTCTGCTTTCGGCCCACAGAAAGGCCTCTGCTCCTGCCTCTCTGTGGGGTAACAGAAACACCCACTTCCGGGGCTTAGGAAGAAATCTCTCGCCCACTAACTGCGCACCAACCAGGAGAACGGGTAAAATGGCTGCCCTGCTTGTCTTTCTTTGTTTGGGTTTGGCGCGAGTGTTAGCTTGTATTGCCCGGCTTGCCACAGGATCAGTTTTTCCTCGGCTAGGATCCCCGTGCCATAGCCTGGTTCGGCTGTTTGTGCCGCGGCCTGGATCTATTCACCCCCTTTGCCTGCCTCAGTTTCTATATTCACAGTTACCAGAGAAAGCCGCCCTGTTTAGGTTAGTGAGGAAGACGGAGCATTTCTTACTCCCTATTTCCTTCAGGGTTTGGTTATATATTTAGCCAATTTTTCACTCGACCATACCTTTGGGTGTATTGCGAAGCATCTGGAGTCTCCAAGTATAGGTTTTTCTGTTTCTGGTTGAAGATCTTGTTGAGTTTTGGGGGAGATTTATCGGTATCGCTTCCTACTCCGCCATTACTCTGACGTCATCTCAAGCATCTTTTTTATAAGTCTATTGGCTATTCGTAAGTGTCTATTTAGGTATTTATTTATTTATTTATTTATTTATTTATTGTATTTTTCTGAAATGAGAAGCAAGAAGGCAGGAAGATAGACTCCGGCATGCACCTGACCGGGATCCACTCGGCATGCCCACTAGGGGCTGATGCTGCGTTGCAACCAGAACCATTTTAGCACCTGAGGCAAAGGCCATGGAGTCATCCCCAGTGCTAGGGCCAACTTTGCTCCAATGGAGCCCTGACTGTTGCAGGGGTGGGAGGGCATATACAGAGAAAGGAGATGGGGAAGGGTGGATAAGCAGATGGGTGCTTCTCCTGTGTGCCGTTGCTGGGAATTGAACCCAGTACTACCACACGCAGGATCAAATCTTTACCACTGAGTGAACTGGCAGGCGTTCACTCCTTTGTGTATTTTAAAATTCTACTGTTTATTTGTTTGTTTTTGGTTTTGAGTTTTATAAGTTCTTTACAGATTTTGGATACATCTTGTCAGATATATCGATGAATATGTTCTTCCATTCAGTGGATTGTCTTTTCATTTTGTTGATGCTTTTCTCGGATGCATAAAAACTGTTTTAGTTTGATATATTCCTATTTGTTAATTTTTTAAATTTTATTTCCCTTGACTAAGGAGAAAACATTGTTGTGAGAAACATTCAAGAGTTTACTGCTTATTTTTTCTTCTAGGTTTTTTATGGTAATGCCACTAATACTTAAGTCTTTAATTCACTTTGAATCTATTAGTGTGTATAGTGTAAGAAAGTGACTAGTTTAATTTTTTTTGCATATTATGTCAGAATTTCTGAACATCATTTATTGAATAAATTGTCTTACCACATTGTATGTACTCACCTCCTTTATCAAATACAAATTGGCCAAATAGGTGGTGCTCGTTGATTTTTAGGATCTGTATTCTGTTCCATTAATCTATATGTCTGTTTTTATGCCAGTACCATACTCGTTTGATTACTATGGCCTAGTAATACAGTTTGATATCAGGTAGTGTGATTCCTCAAATTTTGTTCTTCTTTCTCAGGATTGCTTCAACTGTTTAAGTTCTTTGTTGTTCCACATAAATTTTTGGAATATTTGTTTTAAATTTGTAAAATATGCCATTGGTATTTTAATAGAAATTACATTGAGTCTATAGATTACTTTGGGTATTACAAACATTTTAATGATGCTATTTCTCCATATCCTTGGAGATGGTATATGTTTCTCCTTATTTGTATCTTCTTCAATTTCTCCCTTCAGTGTCATATAATGTTTGAAGTATAGGTCTTTTAGTTCCTTGGTTAAATGTATTCTTAAGTATTTTATTCATTTTGAAGCAATTGTGAATGGAATTTTTTCTTAATTTCCTTTTCTCACAGTTCATTATTGGTGTATGAAAGTGAAAATGATTTCTACATATTTATTCTGTATCTTGCTACTTTACTGAATTCATTTATCAGTGTTAGTTCTTTGGAAGTATCTTTAGGGTTCTCTATATACAGTATCACATCATCTGCAAATAATGATAGCTTTACTTGTTCATTTTTAATTTCCATACCTTTTATTTCTTCTTCTTTTCTGATTGATTTTGCTAGGACTTCCAGAACTATATTGAGTAAGAGTGGTGATAGCAGAAATCCCTGTCTTGTTCTTGATCTTAAGGGAAACATTTGAGTTTTCACCCATTGAGTTTGATGTTGGCTGTGGGTTTGTCATATATGGTCTTTATTATATTGAGGTATGTTTTCTCTGTTCACACTTCAGTAGAGTTTTTGCCATAAATACATGCTAGATATTATCAAATAAAATTTCTGTATCTATTTATATGATCACTTTATTTTTATCCTTCATTTTGTTTATGTGATGAATCATTTTTATTGATTACTGGATATTGTACCAAACTGTTATCTACAGAATAAATCTCACTTTATCACAGGGTGTCGCCTTTTCATTGTATTGCTGGAACTAGTTTGCTAATATCTTACTGAGGATATTAGCATCTATGTTCATTAAAGATATTAGCCTATAATTTTCTTTCTTGTAGTGTTTTTATCTGACTTTAGAATTAGAATAATATTAGCTTCACAAAATGAGCTAGGAAGTCCTTTCCTCCTCTTGAATTCTTTTGAGAAGCTTGAGAAGCTTAGGCATTAGTTTTTCTTTGAATGTTTGGGAAAATTCACTAACAAAACCATCTGATTCAGGATTTGGGTTTGTTGAGAGTTTTTAAAATAATGCTTCAGTTTCACTAGTGGTAATCTGTCTTCAAATTCTCTATTTTTTTCCTGATTCAGTTTTGAAAAATTGTGTTTCTAAGAATTTATCTATTTCATCTGGATTGTCAAATTTGTTGGCATATTCTCTTGCATTTCTGATTTTATTTATTTGGATCCTCTTTCTTTTTTCTTGATTAGTCTGGGTAAAGGTTTGTCAATGTTGTTTATCTTTTCTAAGACCCCACTCTTGGTTTCATTGATATTTTGTATTATTTTTAAGACTTTATTTCCCCTTTTTTTTGGTTTAATAAAATGAGTAGAATAAACTTCAACCTTAAAGTCTCAGCTATTCTGTTTAATCCTCCAGGGAAACAATGTAAGTAGGTACATAATGAAACCTAAAAAATGACCTGCTGATCCAGCTAGCTGTCACCATAAATACCACTTACATGACACAGATGTTGATGAGAAGGAAAGGGGTGTATTCAAGTGCCAGCCACCTGAGAAAGGTAAGGACTCTTGCCCTCAAAATCCTATTTTGCTGTGTGTGTCCGCGCGTGCATGTGCGTGCACATGTATGCGTGCTCACGCGCGTAGACAGGCACTTTTATAAGGAGGGAGAAGGAGTGGGAAAGAATAAAATAGAGTGAATCAAAAGGAGAGCATTAAGAATCTTTGCTGAGTAGACTCAGTATATTTTGTTCAGATAACTGACTGGAGGCACACATCTCTCGGATCTGGCACACCTGAAGGTTGAGGTCTGTTCTGATTTTTGTTACAGAAACTGAAGCTAACAAATAACTTAAAAATTAGGGTTTTTGTTGTGTGTAACAAATGTCCACAGATTCCCACAATCAGGTTGTCCTCTTGACCTTGGGAGAGAACCAGTACTGTACCGCTAGGTTTGGTGGGAGTGGCGAGAAGTGGAGGAAGTCTGGGGTGTAGCCTCTGCTTATGTTTATACTTCTTGCTCAGATGTTAACCCTTACATGTGTCAGGCAGAGTGGAACAGGTCTTTGAACTATAACAAGAACTTGGCCAGAGGAGAAAGTACAAGATTGATTATATACATTTGAATTGTTATAAAAATAGTATAATCATTAAACTAGTAGTGTTGAATCATAGTTATTATAGAACCAAATTAGATTTAACATTCTATAGAAATTCTTTTATAAGCTTACTTTGTTAGTACATTCTTATTTTGCTTTATTTTAGGGCTAGTCATACTAAAATCAGTAAATCAGTAATATAGCATATTCTTTCTACTTATTCTAGTATTCCAAGAGAAGCTTATCAAGGGCAACGCAATCCTGCAATAGGTGTTTTATTTTCTGATATATAAAAAAATGTCAAACTTCAAAATTATAGGTAGCAGGTAAAATTTATAAACATTTCAGCATGGATTTAAGGTGAATATTGGCTGAAGCACCAATGAATATACAGGTATAATCTATGTTAGCAGGCCTTGGCTATTTGGTTCAATGGTAGATTGTTGGCCAGCATATGGATATCCTAGATTCAATTCCTGGTCAGGGCACACAGAAGAAGCTCACATTTATTTCTGCAATCCTCCACCTCTCCCATCTCTCCCTTTCTCTCTCTCTCTATCTATCTATCTATCTATCTATATTCTCTTATTTCCCTTATGGCAGGCATGAGCCAATTGAAGCAAGTTAGCTCCAGGTGCTGAGCATGGCTCCATAGCCTTCATTTAAGGTGTTAGGAAGAGCTCGGTTGCTGAGCAACAGAGAAACACCCCAGATGGGCAGAGCACCACCCCTTAGTGGGCTTGCTGAGTGGATCCTGGTCAGTGTACATGTGGGACTCTGTCTCTGCCTCCTCTCCTCTCACTGAATTTAAAAAAATAAATACAATTTATGTTAGCAGTATTGTCACTAATCTTAGAAAAAAGAACAAATAACCAGGAGTCTTGAAATATGGATATTAGTTCCATTCCAATAAGTGAAATCCTTTTTGTATACAGCAAGTCAGCTGCTTATGATAAATAAAAGCAGTTTAAAATAAGGGCATTGATAAATAAGGACAGTTTTAACAGTTCAGGTTAGAAGCAGAGTTAAACAGCACAAGACTCCATATACAGAAAAAAAATTGTTACCTCAGAAGAGAGCTGTGGTAATGGCACGCATTTAAAATTTCAAAGAATGCTAAAGACAGAACTTTTTTCTTATCTGATAAATACTTCTTATAATTATGGAGAATCTAATAATAGCCAGATTACAAATAGGTATTTTATATATATTAAGTGGTTAATCTTCACTACAACCACATAAAATAGAAACTATTAGTTACCATTATTTTTACAGATAAGGAAACAGAGTCACCAAGTAGTTAATAGATTTGTTCACAGTCAGAAAGTTAAAAAAATGATCAAGCTAGGGCTTGAAATTTTATGTCTCTGAATGCTTAGAGTACGTAATGCCTGCCATGTACTTTGTACATAAAGATGAAATAGTTTGTAGCATAACTTACTTTGTACATGAAAATGAAACAGTATATAATACAAGAAGTCTCCTAAAGACAGTACATAAAAATCAAACCGGAGATGACGTCAGAGTAATGGCGGGGTAGGAAGCGATACCGATAAATCTCCCCCAAAACTCACCAAGATCTTCAACCAGAAACAGAAAAACCTATACTTGGAGACTCCAGATGCTTCGCAATACACCCAAAGGTATGGTCGAGTGAAAAATTGGCTAAATATATAATCAAACCCCGAAGGAAATAGGGAGTAAGAAATGCTCCCCCTTCCTCACTAACCTAAACAGGGCGCTTTCTCTGGTAACTGTGAATATAGAAACTGAGGCAGGCAAAGGGGGTGAATAGATCCAGGCCGCAACAAAAACGGCTGAACCAGGCTGTGGCATGGAGAACCAAGCCGAGGAAAATCTGATCCTGTGGCAACCTGGGCAATACAAGCTAACACTCGTGCCAAACCCAAACAAAGAAAGACAAGCGAAGCGGCCATTTTACCCGGTCTCCTGGTCGGTGTGCAGTTAGTGGGCGAGAAATTCTTCCTAGGCCCCGAGAGTGGGAGCCCGTGTTGCCCCACGGAGAGGCAGGGTCAGAGGCCTTTCTGTGGGCCGAGGGCAGAGTCTCTGGGCAGCCCCAGTGCCCTGGGAAAGCCATGCATGGGAGGGAGTGAGAACTAATTCCAACGGTGGAGATTTTCCGTGCGGGTTTCACTCAGAGGAAAACGCGGCCGGCCTCATATCCGGGTTTTGCGCGCGCAGATAGGGAATGAGAGATTCCTCCGAGTGCCTCAGCAGTGCGCGCCCGTGTTATCGCACAGAAGGGCAGGATCAGGGGTCTTTGTGTGGGCCAAAACGGAATCTCGGGCCGCCTCAGCACTTTGCAAAAGCCGCGCATGGGGACAAAGCGAGACTCAATTCCAATGCTGCAAATTTTCCCTGCTGTTGGGGGTTTCACTCAGAGCATGAGACTGCTGGCCAGATATCCTGGTCACAGACAGTGAGTGAGAGTTTCTCCAAGCGCCCCGGAAGTGGGCGCCCACTTGTGTTACCGGACACAGTGGCAGAGCCAGAGGTCTTTGAGTGGGCAGAAAGCCCGCCTGATTATGCTAGCAGCTCTGACTGACTGAGCCTTA